>NC_086267.1:1622200-1872200 GCF_021018805.1 Prinia subflava | reverse complement strand
GCCAAGGTCCTGCCGAGGAACCCTGTCACTGTGCTGTGGGGCTCCCTGTGGTCCAGCCTGGATTTGTCCTTAAAGAAAGTGGTTTGTGCAGCAGGTTGTTCCTCTGCCTGTGCAGCTCCTCCTCGACTGGCAGAGCTGCACTGGGAGTGTGATAAGGGCTGAGGCTGTGTTGGCTGCAATGTGCCAGGAGATCACAAGGATTGACTGGGAATCCTAGAATTGCTCAGGTTGGAAATGACCTGTAAGGTCACTGAGTCCAGCCATTACCCCAGCACCACTAAACCATGTCCCCAAGTGTCTTTTAAATCCCTGTAAGGATGACCACTCAACCACTGCCCTGGGCAGCCTGTGCCAGTGTCCCATTCAGAGCAGGAGTGATGGTATCACTGCTATTTTCCTTGGTTGCCATTCCTTCTAGTGCTCGAGAATTAAAGAAGAAACAAAGTGTGAACTCGGAGAGCAAGAGCTAATCTCCTGCAGAAATGTGAGTAGAATGTTATTTGGGGTAAGCAGGGAAGCATCAGCTATGGAATGATTAACTGGGCACTGTAAGGGAGTTGTTTGGAACTCAGCTCCTGTCCTGAAAGGCACATAATGGCCATAAGACCTGGGGAAGTGTGAACTCTGTTGGATCGGTAATGCTGGGTTACAGTGTGAAGGGAGAGGCAGGGGAGAGGGGGCTTGGGGGGATGTGATCAGAAATCAGATTGAATTCCACTTGTAATTCCACTATATCAGCTCTGTAAGCTGATATAGCCACAGTAAATACAGGTTAGAAGAGAATTCCAGGGTAAACAAAGTGAGTTAGATGAGAGAAAATCTTGCTGATCAGTGGAGGTCATCCAGGGGGGCAGTGCCCAGCTGCCCTGGTGAGACCCCCACCCTCCCCGGGCCCTTACAGCGCATAGAGGAGCTGGAGCAGGACCTGCAGGGGCTGCAGGAGGAGATCCAGAAGCATGAGAGCATCCAAAAGCAACTGGCTGAGAAAGCCAAGGTACGCCGTGGGCTGCAGGGGACACACAGAGGGCAGGTGCCACCATCCCAGAGGGGTGGGACAGGGACCAGCAGTCCCTGGGAGCACAAGCTGGGTGGGCAGGGCATTCAAGCTGTCCTGAGCTCTACTGTGGACCCTGATAGAAGAAGAAGAATAGATAGCAGAGCACCCTGTGTGCGTGTTGGGTGAGGAAGTCAAGGATGGACAATATCCCAAGGACCAAACCCAGACAAAAAGTACCATGAAGCGTCAGTGCTGTAACCCCACTCCCTGCAACAGGATTGCTGTCTGTCTCCTGGTATTCCAAAGGCACACTGGGACTTGTCTGATGGGAGCAGTGGTTGGAATGCCCACGGCGGGGTTTTGGATGTCACTCCGAAATGCCAGAGCTCTCGTTGCAGGCAGAGGAGGAACTGAAGGCAGCCTGGTCTCGGCAGGCGGGGCAGCTGCGGGAGGCGGAGCGCAGGGAGCGCCTGCTGCGCTCTGCCCTGCAGCGAGCCGGGGAGCAGGTAAGGAATGGCAGGGATGCAAACACCACCACTGGGGCCGTGGGCAGCTCAGGGATGCAGCTTCCCGTGGGGAAGGATGTGCTGTGGAAACAGAAACCCAGAGTCCTGAGCACCAAACCCTGGCACGGGACTTATCTTGTCGTTGGGTGAAGTATGAAAGATCCAAAAGGTTCTTATCCACAGTATTTGTGGGGGCAGCATGGGCAGTGGAGCCGTTTAATAGGATACAGAAAAGGAATCTGTAATCTTAGTTATGCTGTTCAGGAGCCACACCAACCTTCCTCAGTGCCTGGCTAATGCTGCTCTGGGCAGGGAAAGCCTTTTGCAGTTATCATGTTAGATATTGATCATCAGTGATCAGCAGAGCGGCTATCAGTGATTATTGTTTGTTTGTTTGTTTCCATGTCTTGATCCCTGCTGCAGCTGGAGTCCTTCAAGACCCAAGTGATGCAAGTCTGTTCTCCATCAGCAGCTGGCAGCACAGGGAAATCTGTAACAGAGCAGCAGGTGAGTTTGGACATCAGCTCACAGGGATGTTTGGAGCCTGCAAAGCCCCGAGTGGCTCAAGGCAGCTGCTGCAGAACCGTGGTGCCTGCTCCATGTGCAGCAGGGCTGCAGCATCCAGGCTTCTCCAGATGGGGATTTGTGCTGTGGCTGTCCCAGGTTAGTGGCACTGCTCCGTGATGTGAAGGGGACACTGTTGGAATGGCACACAAAACAACACCACGGAGGCAGCAGGTCTGCAGTGAAAAGCTGCTCCCCAAAAAGGGACAAGCCTATTTATTTCTTCCATTTTTATACATTTGTGGGTCTGGTTGTGGATTGGCTTCTGGGGTTATTACCCCATCACCCCACTGGCCAGACCAGCTGTCAACCAACATTATTTTCAGGCTAGAAATATGTAGACAAAGGACAGTGAACAAAACCAAGAAAGGTTGTTTATGCTCCAAAGTATGAGAAAGTGAAAAACTGACCCTTAATATTGTACAGAAACTAAAGAACTGACTCCATCTTATGAACAAGTAGAAGGCTTTAAAAAAACTCTGAAAAACCAGGGCAACAGGACACAGTCCTTTTTGTCTCCCAGAGCTTGGAGGGAGTCAGTGGTCTGCAACAGGGACAAGCCCAGGAGCCTGGTGTGGCTGCCAGTTTGCAGCAAATCTCAGCTGTTGCTTTCTGAGACCATCTCTGGCCCCTCAGCTGGAAAATAACATGAGCCTTATCCTCCTCTTTCTCCACCCACTTCTGCCAGGTGATAGAGAAGGTCAGGCAGATCTCTGATGAAAACCAACAGAGTCATGAGAGAGAGAGGAGTCTGCAGGAGGAATTAAGCTCCAGGCTGGCAAAGGAGAAGGAGGTGTCTGCAGACATCGAGGCGTTCAAGAACTCCCTGCAGAAGCTCCAGGTCAGCCCTTTGAATACTGAGGACCAAGTGGCAGCTCAGAGATAGTGGCACAGGGTGTTTTGTTGGCCTGAGGAAAGGTCAAAGATACAACCCTGAAACAAAGTGTCATCCCTACCTGTTCATGGGGTTGTTCCCAGGAGTTTGTCACAGATTCTCCATAAATCCCATCCTGTTCCACCCCTGCCATGGGCAGAGACACCTTTCCAGTGGACCAGGTTGCTCCAAGCCCCATCCAGCCTGGCCTGAGATGTTCAGAAATGTTGTGGCAAATGTTCCCAGTCCCTGAAGGCCACTGACAGTGCAGACTGGCTTGTTCCAGCCTGGTTCCTTTTCTTCCAGGCTTGCCTGAGGAGCCCCTGCAGCAGTGCCAGCCTGCGAGGGGAGCTGGGGCAGCTGGAGGTGCTGTGCCTGGGTCCCTCTGTCTCGGCCATCAGGACAACAGTGCTGGACATGGCACGTGGCCCCCTGTCCTGGCTGGAGGCTGCAGAGCAGCTCCTGGACAGTGCAGGGATGGAGCTGCACACCTCTGGCAAAGGTCTGTGTCCTCATGGGCATCCCTGGGAATGTGGGATGTCCTGGCAAGCCGGATATAGAGGAGAAAATCCAGCATGAGCCAATCCTTGGGGAGAAAATCACAGAATCAGGGAAATTTTAAGGCTGGAAAATATTTCCAAGGTCACTAAGCCAGCACTGTTCACAAGTGCCACAGCCTCACACTTTTTGAACACTTCCAGGCATGGTGGCCTATTCCAGTGCCTGACCATCCTTTTCATGGAGAAATTTTCCCAGATATCCATAATATGGTGTATGAGCACCCCGCACATGAGGCTCCATTGACTTTTGCAGGGCTGTTGGCCGCTCTCAGGAGCTTCTCGGAAAAGAGTCAGGAGATGGCACAGAGGAATCAGATGCTGCAGGTACAGAAATATTTATGCAAATAAGCTAGGTGGATTTGGACTCTTTCTGTGGGTGAATATGATGGCAGTCCCAATCAAACCAGTGTGGCACCTGGACTGGGGATGTGCAGTGTCTGAGATCCCTGAGTCTACAGGAGTGAGGTAAGGGAGACAGAGCCCACTGTCAGTGTGTCCATATCCCTCATGCAGCAAGGATGAAAAGATCTCTTTTGTGATTTTTTTGTGACTGAATGTACAGAGGAGGTTTATTTCTTGCCCTGCTGCTGACACACTTCCTTTAATACCTCCGTGTCTCCCTGTAGGAGCAATTAGAGAAGCTCCAGGAGCTGCAGGCAGAGCTGCTGCAGGAGCACACGAAGGAGCTGGAAGCAAAACATGAGCAAGACTTACAGATAAAAATCCAGCAAATTATCCTGGAAAAGGACAAGGAGAGCAAACAGGTACAGTGACATGGTTGGTATTTCAGAAAAGGAATGTTATGCAGGAAAAATGGATGTCTTTGTAAGAGTGTTGGATAATGAGAGGAGCAACCACTAGCTCCAAACTGAGTGCAGTCCCAAGGGACTGGATATCCTCCCATGTGGATCCAAGTGATGTAAACTCCCAAAAGTATCCATGGTGGAACTGGGAAGCACCTGCAGGTATCACCAGGATGCACAGCTGCCAGTCAGTCACTGGGAGAAAGGGGAAAGCAAGGAGCCTTGTGATCCAGGAGCTTAAGGAAACATTGCATTGCTTCCTCTCAAGCCTTTCTCCCTCCCTCCCCATGCTGGGCTCCATTTGGCTCCTTTTTGGCTGGAAAAGGATCTCCCTGTGGAGCAGGGATCCCCCTCACTCCCAGGCAAGCCCAGGCCATCCTATCAGGGGCTCTGGTGTGGGATGCAGTGTCAGTCAGGGTGTGAATGGGGGTTTTGCCATGTGTGTGTTGTCATCATGGTGGCCTTGTAGGACAGTTTCCAGTCTGCTTTTGTATCTGCCACCTTGGGAATGGAGGTTTCCTGGTGTTCAGTTTTCTAAGGATTCAGGCAAGGAGCAGCCAAGCAGCTCCTACCCAGTCTCTCAGCTGTGCTTTTCCCCAGGTGCTCCCATCCTCTCTTTCACTGAATTACCTCAAGTCCTACCAAGCTTTTCTCCCATCTCCCACCCCTGCTCTGGAGCAATGACCCTCCCTGCTGCTTCCCTCCTTGGAGGTGAGGCCTTTTTTTCCTGAAGTGAATCTGTGTTGATTCACAGATTCTGGAAAGTGCTGTCACCGAGGAGAAGGACAAGTGCAAGAAATGTGTGGAGGAAGAACAGAAGAAGATAAAAGAGTTGGAAAGCCACCTCAGAAGCATGGCTGAGGTGAGCATGGGAGGTGAAGCAGAACAGCTCACTCTTGGAATGAAGCAAAGGGAAAGTGCTGTAGTGTGGTGCTCAAATCAGTGGACAGAGGGGTTTGTCCCCCCACCAAATACACAGAGAGCAGCTCTGCAGAAAGAAAGGTGCATTCCTGGCTAACCTAATTACTGCTAATTTCCTCTGGCAGGCAACAGCAAAGAAGGCAGAGGAGCAGGAAATGACAGAGGGAAAACTGAGAGAAGCTTTGCACGAGCTGAAGAAAATCGCTGCACAAGAGGTACTTGCACAGAGCTGTGCAGGTGGAGGATGCAGTGCTGCAGAAGAAGGCTTCCCCCATCCCTGAAATCCTTCCCTTCCCTCCCTCCATCCTTGTGACCACCATCCAGAAGGGATGATGCCGATGGTGATCCCAAAAGAAACCCCCAACACTTCCAACCGAGCTCCCATGTCTTGTTTCCAGGCAATGTTACAGCAGCAGGTGCTTCAGCAGGACCAGCAGCTCAGGGCTGCCCAGGAGGAAAATGAGTTACAGAAGCAGAAACTGCAAGAAGAAGTTGCAGGATACAGGGAGCAAAGCAAGCAGCATTCCCTGACCATCTTGGCTTTGGAGGACAGGCTGCTGGAGGCCACTCAGCAGCTGGAAGTGCTGGAGGAGGAAAAGGCAGCACTTGGGGAAAAAATGGAAGGTGGGTAAGGGTTGTGTGGGATGCATCTGTACCAGGAACTGGCTGGGTTAACGTGAAATGTGTGTGGAGATGGAACAGTGAATTTGCTGCTATAGAAAACATTGGGAAGATGTTGAATGAAGGTTATTCCACCTGGAGGACAAGCTCTGTGAGACCCTGCAGAAGCTGTTTCATTGTTTGGAGGTTTTGGAGAACAGACAGGGCTTTGCCACTGGAGAAGAGCTCTTTGCCCTCTAAAATGACAAGACTGGCATGCTTTGGGCTGTTCCAAGACAGAAGCAATCCCAAGCAAGGCTGGATGTCAAGAATTGTCCAGTTGGCCTTGGAACTGGGCTCTCAGGGACGTGGGTTTCCCAAAGAGACAGTCCTCAGCCTTCAGAGCTGCCACATGAAGGAAGTGATTTGTGTAGCAGAAGCAACAGCATGTAAATGTTACAAAGAAGTAATTGGCCTTTTTTGCTTGTGTCCTGTAGGACTTCAGTGTGATGCCCACAGGTCAGCATCGGGAGCTTGGCTGCAGATTTGTCCTGCCATGGAGTCTCATGTTTGTCTGGGGTGAGCAGCACTCACTAATGCTGATCAGAGAAGCTTGGAGAAGGGCAGGGATGACTTGGGAGAGCCTAAGGAAGTCCAACACCACTTGTCCCAAGATCTTTTTGGTCTGGGATATAGGACTCAAGTCCCTTTGCTAGGCTGAAGTGATCCTAAGGACATAGAGCATCAAAGTGATGCCAAATAGTGTGTGAGGGTCTGCCATCCCATCTGGATGGCTCCAGGTAAGGACAAACGGGGTGGCCACACCACAGGGGACCAAAAGGCAGGTAAGAAAGGAGCACGTGTGTTAACCAGGGATGAGCACAGGAAGGTGGGCATGGGCTCCCTGCAGTGAGATTTCCCAATGGCTGTGAGGTCTGCACTGATTTTTCCCAGGAAACTGCAGGAGGAGCTGGCAGTGGCGCAGGGCACGCTCCTGGAGAAGCAGGCAGTCATCAGCAGGCTCAGCAGGGAGCTGGCAGAAACCAGAGCCAGGATGTCGGACATGAGAGGTGGGTGATGTGCACTGTGTGCCTGCCATCGTCCCCATCCTCCTCCAAGCTGGGCACACACAGATCACAGGAAATTGATGTCACCATTCTGGGGCAATGCTTTGTCCTGCTGGGGGCAAAGCAGGCAGTCTGTTTCCTTTGGTAATTTCTCCCCATCCTTGGCTAAGTAACAGCCAAGGATGAGCAAGTGACAGTGAGAGAGCAGAGTAATCAGGGGGAGAGCAGGCAGACAGAGCTCAGAATCACACTGGTGAACTTCTTGGAGCTGAAGATGTTCCAAGCCAGTGGACTGGGAGAGCCTGGCCTGGGATTCCTCCATGGGCTGGGCTGTGAAGGTGGGGACAGAGCCCATGAGGAATGTGTGGAATCAAAAGATGCAAGTCAGAAAATGCAGGGGACCTGTCCTCCTTCAGTCTGAAGGGAAATTGCTGCAGCAAGGAATTACCCTGGTTTATACCTCCACAAAGAGAGTGGGATTTAGTGAACCAGGATGTCCTGTTGGCAGGGCATGGGGGCAGCTGTTGAGGGCAGCGCAGGGCTCTGCAGAGCCTCACTGTTGCTTCCATGAGGGTGCAGCAGCTGCAGATCCCCCAGGACTGGGTGGTGAGTCAGCCAGCATCCCACGGGGCTGTTCTGTGCTTAGGGGAGCTGAGGGAAGAGCAGAAGGTGGAGCTGGAGCACAGCCAGAGGCAGCTGAAACACCGGGAGCGGGAAGTGAGCCAGCTCAGGGAGAAGCTATCCGAGATGTCCAGCCTTGTGGAGGAGAAGGATCGGGCCCTGAAAGCAGCAGCTGAAGAGTTGAGGTACACCCTGACATAACCCAGATGCCACTCTGTGTGTCCCCAGCAGCTGAGGGTGTTCAGCGTTCTCCCCAGAGCATAAGGCACGTGTGAGAGTGTCAGGATGGAGCTCAGCTCTGAGTCCATGACACAGGAACAGAAATGGAGGTTTAGTGGAGCTCATGCCAGTAGATGTGTAACTCAGGCACTTGTATCTAAGCGAATGTTCCCACCCACACCCTGGTAGTCATCAGTGGGTGCCCAGGGTGCTGCTCTCCACAAGCTGTTTGGGTCACCCTCACCCATCATGGGTGAAATATCCCTCCTACTACCCCCCAAAGTTCCTATGCTAGCTCAGATCCTAGAAGGCTTTGGAGGAATATTTCAGGGACAGGGCAAAGGATTCCAAAAGAGGCTCTGACCCCTAGATGTAGTCCAAGACGTTTATTCCAGGTGGTTTCCAGAGGGGAAAGAGGCTGAGTGCAGAAGAAGAGGGTCTTATCTAGGCTTCTGCTAAGGAGAGATAAATGGAACACAGCCAGTAGGGTCAGAAAGGGGAGGAAGGGTTAAACTGCGTGGTTACAGGCTCTGGGGGTCTCTGGGTGGGGGAGAGAAACCATTTCCCAGGGAAATGCAACACATGGGGTCCCACAACATCTTGTCTCCCCACACAGCCAAGCCCAAAGACCCTGCCCTCTGAGGGATGCTTCCCAGCAAACACTGGAGACCCCAGAGGATGCTCCCAGGACACCAGTGCAGGTGGGTGAAGCCTCCCAGAGGGTGAATCCTCACGGAGAGCACCGAGCTGTGGGTTTGCCAAGCTCACGGGGCGTTCCTGGGCATCTCGGTGAGAGCCAAGCCTGGCGCTGCTCCCCGCCGGCCCGAGGGCGGGCTGGCCGGGCACCCTTCCCCCGCCAGGGCTGCCTGTGATCCCGGGAGCCGCAGCGCCCACCAGGCTGCTGCTGGTTAATGAGCTGATGTTTGCGCTGCGCTTGGGAACCGCCGTGCTAATGGCTGCGTTAATTGCCAATTAGAGGGAACGGCAACATGCAAGCATTCCTTCCCTTTCCCAGCTTGCCGAGCTGTGGGTGCTGGCTGTGCAGGTAATGCAGAACCTGTTCTAGGGTTGCATGTGCAGGAGCAGCTTGTTGCACAGGACAGGAAGGAACGCTCTTCATTCTCCTGCGCCAAATCCCTGCTTGATTTCCCCGAGGCTGGAAAAGGGAAGAACTCGCAGGTGGTGGCAGCAGCAGATGGAGGGACCGGAGGAATTGTACATTCTGTGCAGGGACGGCGGCAGCCAGCAGCGCGGCTGGCTGCGGGGGCCAGCAGTGACTCACAGCCAGCTGGTGGGGGTGGCAGCACAGGGAGGCACTGCCCGTGCTGTTCCACACACCGCGGTGGGGAGAGGGCGATCCCAGTGCCGGGGGTGCCATTTGGGAGTGGGGTGGGCAGAGACGCGGGGTGACAGCAGCCGGGCTGGAGCTGGGGGTCTTGCAGCCATCGTTAGCTGTGGCCCTTAGCCCCATCGCAGATTTTGGGGTGTTTGTCAGAATGCGGGGATCTGGATGGGGCTGGGAGAGGGCAGTGCAAATGTAATGTCCGAGTTTGTGTAGGGACACGGTCTCTGAAGAGGGTCGTGTTTGTGTGTAGGTGGCAAATGCTTTGTGGTGTGCAAAGGACAAGGGGAAAATGCCAACATGGCTGTTCAGAGCTGTGCACCAACCCTGTCCTGGCTCTCCAGAGCAGGGTTCATATCCTGACCGTGGCACAGCAGAGCAGGAAAGAGGTCTCTGACAAGTCCCTTACACCCCCCCAAATCCATGGAGATGCTCCCCAGGCTTTGTTCTTGTGCCAAGTGCCCCGTGTCTGGCTGTAAGGCTGTGTTTATATTGAGCTTGTTCTGAGCCAGGTGCAGACTGAGGAGGAACCTGTCTTCTTCCAGGAGCCACCATCAGACTTGGCTGAGCTTGGTGTAAAATGCCGAGGGCTCAGGCATGAGGAAACCATCCAACGCCAAAAGGAAGGGTTGGCCGAGCTCAGGGAGAGAGTGAAGATGTTGGAGAAGAGACAGTGCTCAGGTGAGCAGGGCTCTCCTAGAATCATGGAATGGTTTGGGCTGCAAGAGACTTTAAAGACCATCTTGTTCCACCCCCTTGGTGCCATGGGACACCTTCCACTATCTCAGGTTGCTCCAAGCCCCATCCAGCCTGGCCTTGGGCACTTCCAGGTGTGAAGCAGCCACAGCTTCTCTGGACAACTTCTGCCAGGGCCTCCTCACCCTCACTGTGAGGCTGGGAAAGCTGGGCAGCCTCAAAGTTGTGTGGAGAGAACAATTTGGCGTGTGCCTGTTTACCTCCAGGTGCTGTGAAGAGCAATTCCGAGCCCCTGGTAGTCTGGAGGAAAGACTTCCCAGAGAAAATGGTCCAACAAAGAGGTCTTGAGCTGGAACCTGCACCTGTGTCAGGAGAAAAACTCAAGGCTGGCAAAGTAGGGAGGCAGTGTGTGGTTTGTAATGCCTGTGACTTTGTTTGGAAAGTATGCCCTGGGAAAGGGAGAAATAGGTTTTCAGAGGTGCTACAGAGGAGGTCAGCGTGGCAGATGCAGCCTGAGGGATGGCAGGCAGTGCTCCTGCAGAGGGTGGCAGCTCCACCAGGACCAGCACATGGCCTGGTGCTGCTGGGGTAGCACCAGGGATGCCATGGGCTGAGCAGAGTGGGAGGCTTGGGACCACAGCAATACTGGGGTGGTTTTCCCAGGAGTGAGAGGGAGGCTCAAAGGCCACTTGACCAAAAACCAGGCCCAAAGTGGGCTCCATGAGTTTTTTCCTGTCTGTGCAGGTTCCTGCTGGGGGCTCGTTCAGCATCACCAACAGCACAGTGAGCTTGGACAAGGCTGAGGCAGCAGGCTTGGGTGAGCAGATGGTACGTCAGGGACAGATGTGGTAAATCATGTGTAGAGTGTGTGTACATGCCCAGTGTGTGTGGAGTTTAGATGTTTTTTGAGCACATTTCAGAGGTGTGTCACATCAGGATGCTGCAGGAGTGTTGAAGATGAACTGCTCTGTGGTCCAGTTGAAGACATCCCTGTCCATGGCAAGGGGGGTTGGTTTGATGACCTTTAAATTTCCATTCCAGACTAAACTATTCTATGATTCTATGGCCAAGAGCACATTGTGTGTCTGCCAGGACATCCTGGGACCCCAAAACGTGCCATGGTGCATCAGAGAGGCTGGGGAGCAGTGGAGGGAGCTGCCAGGGAAGGGGTCCATGGGTAGCACAGCTGGTGGGTTGGGCAAGGGGGTCTCTTCCCTCCAAAAAAGTCAGGGAAACACCCATCAGGGAAAACAGTCATCTTAGAAAAGGAAGCAATCCAACCCAGTGCAGCTGGGAATGGAATGCAAACCTACTTTCCTTGGGACACTTTAGTCTCCTCAGGAAAACAGACAGAAAATGGCTGAGCAGCGTGATGGAATGCAGCAGACCTGGTAAATAATGCATTCCCTCTTCTTCCCACAGTACCTTGATGTAATCGGTGCTCTGGGAAGCCTGATGGAGATGAAGGAGCTGTCAGGAATGCAGCCTCTGAAGCACCTTCCTCAGGAGAAGAGGGCAGAAGTAGGACTGCAGAGACAAGAGGCCCTGGAGCTGTTGTACAAAAAGATCAGGAACCTCCAGGTTCACTTGAAAAGGAAAGAAGAAACGCTGAAAGATTATGAGGGAAGTGTGGAGCAGCTCAGGTATGGAAAGTCAGGGTTGTGAACAAGACCTGGTCCTCAGATGCTGAGTGACAGGGCAAGGAGTGATGTGACACTGCTGAGTTCTGTGTCTGTCTGTGTCTAGGGCCACAGAACAAAAGTCAAATGTCAAGAGGGGAAAGGTCCTCCCAGTTTTGTGCAGTGGTACCTTCTGCAGCCTCAGGTGGTTGAGCAGTGTCAGAGCTGGGAAAGCCTTGACAGGTTCCCTTTTCCTGGGGGGCTGGAGCCTGGGACAGCAACAGCAAGGGCTGGGGGAGAGGGAAGGTGTCAGCAGGACCAGGGGAGGAGTGGGAGAGCACAGCTGAGGGGGCTGATAAGGGCAAAAGACCAACAGAATCCTGCCCTCCTGCTCTGCACAGGCAGAGCCAAGATGCCCTGCAGAGGTGCCAGGAGGATCTGTCCAAGCTGCAGGATGAAGCCCACAGGGAGGCAGAGGAGAAGGCTCTGCTGCAAGAGGCTCTGCGGAGGCTGCAGCTCCAGCTGGGCCAGGAGAGGAGGCTGCGGCAAGCGGGCAAACGGCACAAGGTGAGGAGGCAGCACCCAGCTCTGCTCTGTGTGCAACAGGCAGCTCCACCTCTTGGGAACCATCCACAGAGTGGTCAGTCAGACCATCCCACACCCAGCTCCTGCTCCGTGTGCAACAGGCAGCTCCACCTCTTGGGAACCATCCACAGAGGGGTCAGTCAGACCATCCCAAGAGGCTGCTGGAGGTTCCAGGCCCCCAGTGCTCAGCCACAGCACCGTGGCAGCATCCCTTGATGAAGCTGGAGGGAGTGCAGACACCTGTAGCCGTGGGTTTGCACCATGTATGAAGGTGAGGGAGAAGAGCAGGTCATGCTGAGCTCTCATGGTCTCTGCTGTGTCTGTTGTCTCTGTTCTGCAGCCTGGAGCCACAAAGCCTCTCTGCTCGGGCAAGCCAAAGGCCAAGGAGCGCGTGGCAGATGCTGTCAGATCGGGGAGCTCATAGGAGCACCACGGGGACCTCTGGTGCTGGTCTGCAGTAGGAACAGGACATGGCTGTGGGCTCTGAGGGTGGAGGGGGCCTGAGGTGCATTTTGAGGAGCTCCAGTTTGTATCCCGTAGCTCCTGGGCCTGTCGCTGTAGGACACGAACAAAAGACTATAGACTCCAAATATTTCAGAAGGCAAAAGGCTTAAAAAGACTTTAATTATCTAATTTTATAAGGTGTTCCAATACAGACTTAACACAATTGGTGAACAGGACTGACACCTCCCCAATCCCATTGGTCAAACTAGAGAAACAGCCAAAATGTTTTTCTCTAAGAACCAGAAAGCAACACACCACCTGGAGAAAAATTGTTTCGGGAAAGGATAGTTGTTTTGCCAAGATTGTTCTGGGAAGAAGCTTTCCTAAGGAACTTTTCCCTTGGGAAAGGAGTTAGCAGCTACCAGCTGGCTAAAATCTCTCAGGCCCAAGAACATCAGGCCCACATGGGCCCACTGGTGCCACTGTACAATGTAGGATCTTCTTTTCCCACAGTCCACATCCCATAGAGTTGGCAGGATCTGTGACAGTGGAAAACGTGATGAGGATACAGTTCAGTGTACACATGTGTGTGTATATTTACACGTGTGAATACAGCCCAGTGATGTGTGAACTCAGTGTGGGGGATGTGTCCTGTCCTTGCTGAAATGGCCTCAAGCACATGGAGCCAACATGGCTGGAATTATCCCTTGCAGCTCCTGTGTCCTCTAATCCCCATCGTGTCACTGGGAAACTGGAACGTAAGGCACGATGTAGTACAGAGTTCTGGAATTCCTGGAACTTCCCAGGAGTGCTGGACCTGCCAGCTGGGAAGGGGGAAGAAGAGGAGCTATGTTAGCCACACCAGCACAGCAGCAGCAGCGTGAGGACAGGCTGGGGAGAAGAGGGCCATGTGCTGGTGGGTGGGGTGATGGCACAGGCTCACTCACTCATTGCTGTCATTAGCAAGAGTGAGAGCAGCCCCTGGATTTTGGGGAGCAGCAGTGTTTTGGGGACCCTGTCCCTGCAGGCAAAGGGCAGCTCCAGCACACCCTCCCTTCAGTCTCTCCACCTCGGCACTGCTCAGAGAGGAATCTGTGTGCCGAGTCCTCTGCAGACCTCTTCAGCTGAGGATAATTTGGATGTGAGCAAAGCCCCGCTGGCATTTTTTGGTCTTTATTTTTTAATAGGATAAAAAAAAAAAAAAAAAGTCTGGAAGCAACACAGAGGGCTGCAGCGGGCTGATGCAGGGCTGCATCATCTCTGGTCATGCAGAGCACCCATGTGTGCGCAGTGGCTGATCCCTCGTGGCAATGGCAGTGCTGCCGTGGGGCTCTGGGAATTGGTGTGGCCTGGTTTTCCTGCTCCCTGCACTGGGAGAAGCTGGATGCTTCCCTGTCTGAATGCCTGAGTTTACTCTGGGGCAAGGCATGACCTTGTAAGCTTGTGTAGGTTAAAGGTGCTGCCGTGGGCATCCTCTGCAGGTGTGACTGGAGGTCCTGGGCTGCTCCATGACTCCACGCGTCCTCCCCGTGCCACCCTTGGCAAACTCTGGGTCAGGAATGGATAGAGATGGCAAGAGCAGAGGTGGCTGTGAGTGCAGCAGACTCCCGGCACCCTCCTGCGAGCCTATGGATTCACAGAATCGCGGGCTGGTTTGGGTTGAAAGGGACCCTAAAGATGCTCGGGTGATCCCACCGGGGACGCACTGGTGATGCCGGACCCAGAGGATCATCCCAGGCTGATCCCGCCGGGGGATGGATGAGCGCTGCCGCTGTTGCCGGTGGAGGGGAGGGGGTCTGAAGGGACGGTGATGGCTGATGGAGGGGGCGGGGAGGGGACCCTCCGGGGCCGGCGGGGCGGTCCGAGGGGACGGCGATGCGCTGCCGGGGGCGGGCAGCCGGAGCCCCCCGGGGCGGGCGCGGGAGCCGGGGGGCCGCAGCCCGGCCCCGGGGCGGAGCGGGGCGGAGCGGCGCGGCCATCCGGGCACCGCACCATGGCGGCGGCGGCGGAGGAGCCGGAGGGGCGGCGGGGCCGGGGGCCGCGGCCGGGACCGGCGCCGGGCAGCCCCGCGGGGCGGGCGGTGGGCGAGGGCTCGCCCGGGGGCAGCGGCCGCCGCGTCTTCAGCCCCGCCGGGGAGTTCCGCGAGTTCTCCCGGCGGCAGCTCCGAGACATGGAGCGGCTCTTCCGACAGTGAGTGTGGGGCGCACGGAGAGGGGCGTCCCCGGGGGGCAGCGCCGGGGGGGACGGGGGACCCCGGGCAGCCGGCACCCACCTCATCCCGGTTCCTGCTGTCCCGGCTTCTGGCAGGGCAGATGCCCCAGCACCTCCCGCCCCGTGCCTGCGGGCGGGACCCCCTCATTCCTTGTGAAAGGGACCCCCACGCATCGCAACCTCTTGTGGGAGGGATCCCCCGGGCTCTTCTCGGTGACTGCCCCCGCCCCAGCTCTGTGTAGCAGGGATGCCAAGGCACCTCCAGTTCCTTTCAGGAAGGATCCCCCTCCTGCTCCCCTCGGGAGGGATGCCAGGGACACCCCTCTCCTCCCAAAACAAGATTGGTGCCGGGGGCACCTTCCCCCAGCTCCTTGCAGGAGGCGATCCTGTGCGCCCCTAAATTCTTGCAGAAGGAACCTCCTGTCCCCCTGGTGCTGAGGCCAGAGAAAGGGGTCTGAAAGAGGGGACCGGGGACCCCCACATTCCCTCTGCCGCGTCACCGAGGGATCCCACATCCCTGCAGCTCCCGGGGCCGCGGAGGCCAGGCTGGCGTGTCCTCAGCATCCCTGTCCGCGCTGCGTGCCACCACGCGTGGCGGAGCGTGACTCGGAGCACGAGCTCGGCCCCGGCCCCTGGGGAAGGGGGGGAGCTGGCAGCGAGCCTCCAGCCCTGGAAATTTCCAGGGGCAGCCCGAAATCGGGGTGACTCCGGCCGCGGTCACGCGCGGGAATAGCCAGGAGCGAACGGGACAGCCCGGAGCATCCCCATGGATCCCGCGCTGCGTGCTTTGTGCGGGAGGCGGGGGGACAGCGCAACTCCGGGAGAAAGCGGAGATACGGCACGGGCGAAGGCATGGCTGCGACATGCCAGCAGCCCTCATCCCGTCTGGCACCGGGGGAGGATCCGCATCCGCGTCCTGGGTGGTCTCGCTCGGACCCGAGCGGAGGGATGGAGGAACTGGGGGGCTTGGAGGCAGTGACCGCCGAAACACAAGGCTGGGGGGCTGCGCAGGCTGCGGGCACGCCCTGTCCGCACCCCTGGCGGGGCTCGGAGCCCCCCTGCTCCCCGTGTGCCCCTGGGGGGCTGGCACGCCCCGCCAGCACATGGCAGCGGGCCAGACGCGCGGGCTGCTGCCGCAGAGGGGAGCGGGCGGCGGGGGCAGCGCGCCCGGGGTCCGCGGGGAGGGGACAGCGGCAGGGGGACAGGGGACAGCCCCCGGTGCCCGAGGCGGTGGTGGCCGTGCCGGGGTGCTCCGGGCGCAGGTGGCGGGGCGGGTGTGGGCGCCGCGCAGGGGAGGGAGCGGCGAGCGGAGCAGACGGGTGTGCGCTGGCAGCTGCGGCGTGTCGCTGCAGCGAAAGGAGCAGCGCCGGGGCTGCGAGGCGCTGGGGAGGTTTGGGACTCCCAAGGGAAAGATGCTCTGGAGCAGAGCCCTGGCACGCTGTCCTCGCCGCCGCGGCTGTCCTCGGGATGTGACAATCCGGATGTAGAGGATAAAGTGATGCGGGAAGGGGTTTGGCTCTCCACAGTGGAGACGGTGCCCTTTGGGAGGTGCAGGATGCTGGTATCCCAAAAAAAACAGAGGAGGGGATGGAGAGAAAGGAAATGTCCTGCATCTGGGGAGGTGGCTTGCGTGGGGTGAAGTGGCAAAGTCAGGCCAGGCAGCTCGCCCCTTGCAGAGAAACTGTGGGATGCAGGATGGAGAAGGACTTTGGACAAGGACATGGAGTGACAGGACAAGGGGGAAAGTGTTCAAAAGTGACAGAGGGCAGGGTTAGATGGGATATTGGGAGGAAATTCATCCCTGTGAGGGTGGTGAGGCCCTGGCACAGGGTGCCCAGAGCAGCTGTGGCTGCCCCTGGATCCCTGGCAGTGACCAAGGCCAGGCTGGATGGGGCTTGGAGCAACCTGGGATAGTGGAATGTGTCCCTGCCCATGGCAGGGGGTTGGAATGAGTTTGTCTTTAAAGTCTATTCTAACCCAAACTATTCCATGATTCTATGATCCTGTGCTCCAAGAGGGGTATGGGAGGCAAAAATCATGTGGGATCTGTGCCCACAGCCCCACTCTGAGGGTGATGGCAGCAGTAGGCAGGGGGTGAGCAGGACCAGCCCCATTTCGGGGTCCCTGGCAGAACAGAAGGTTCTGCTGGAGACACAGACAGAGCAGACAGCAGCAGGGGAGGTACAGATGAGTCACGGACCTGCGGCGTGGGGAGCCGGGGCTCTGCGTGGCTGCTGCAGTGACAAGATACAAAAAAAAAGCCCTGTCACAACGGGTGCCGGGTGTAGCTGCCCACCTACAGCGTGTGGAGCTGTACAAAGCATGGCTCCGTGCTGGCTCCCCGTGGAGATTCCAGTGTGGCAGGGCAGGGACAGTGGGGTGGCTGCAGGGAAGCTGGGGGGGTCTGTGGCATGGCAGGAGCCTCAGGAGGGGCATTTCTGACAGGTCTGCAGGTAGCATCAGTGAGCAGAGCTGTGCCCAAAGCTCTCAGCCAAGCCCAGGCTCCTGGCCAGGGGTGAAGCGTGGATGGCACAGGCTCTGGGCAGTGAGGTGGGGTCACCTGGAGGTGTCACAGTGAGGAGGAGTTGGTGACATGGGGAGCAGTGCCCAGTGGCTGAGCCCCATGGCCTGGAATCCCATGCTGCAGCCAAGGGGAGCGTGTGCTCAGGCTCCTGGCACAGGGAGCTGGCAGCAGGCTTGGCAGCATCCTGGCAGCTCCTCCTGCCAAGTGCTGCACGATCCTGGATGAGGCTCCGGGGGGTTGTTGGCGGTCCAGCAGCAGCTTCCCTGTGGTCTGGAGAGCTGCCGGAGACCAGCAGTGCCCGAGCTCTTGCTGATCCTTCCGTGCCTCCCAGGCAGTGTGAGAGCACACAGGGCTCTGCTGCTGGGGCTCAGTGTGGGGGGCTGTGTGGGCTCTGCACCCCACGGTGCCGTGTCAGGGTTGTGCCGCCGTCCTGCAGGTACGACGCAGGGAAGGACGGCTTCATTGACCTGATGGAGCTGAAGCTGATGATGGAGAAGCTGGGGGCTCCACAGACACACCTGGGACTGAAGAACATGATCAAGGAGGTGGATGAGGACCTGGACAGCAAGCTCAGCTTTCGAGAGGTGAGGGATAGGAGGCTCCACGCTGGCGGGGAGATGTCTCCAGCCACTCTTCAGGCTGGTGAGAAGGTGGGCAGTGGCTTTGGGGTCTTCAGGGAGCCAATGCCAGCATCTCCCCTCGCAGTTCCTGCTGATTTTCCGGAAGGCAGCAGCGGGTGAGCTGCAGGAGGACAGCGGGCTGCACGCCCTGGCTCGGCTTTCCGAGATCGATGTCTCCACGGAGGGCGTGAAAGGCGCCAAGAACTTCTTTGAGGCCAAGGTGAGGCAATTCCACAAGGCAGGGCTCAGGAGGTCCCACTGCAGGCTGGCGATGCACCAGGGCAGTTTGGTGCTGGGTAGGCAGGAGCTGGAGATATTGGGGTGGCAGGGGAGCTTGGCAGGGGTCACAAATGGACATTTCCACCTGCAGGCACAAGCCATCAACGAAGCCAGCAGGTTCGAGGAGGAGATCAGGGCCGAGCAGGAGGAGAAGAAGAAGCAGGCGGAGGAGCTGAAGCAGAGGAAGGCAGCCTTCAAGGAGCTGCAGTCCACCTTCACGCAGTGACAGGGCCAGGCGGGACCAGTGCTGCCTGTGCCGCGTGCCAGCCGCGGGGAGCGGTGCCCGAGTGCCACCTGGGCTGCTGGCACAGTGCCACCTGGGCTGCTGGCACAGTGCCACCTGGGCTGCTGGCACAGTGCCACCTGGGCTGCTGGCAGAGCCCGGGCAGCCCCGGCTCCTCCCTCCCCTCTTGCTGTGGTGTCTGTAGGTGTTGTTCGTGCCCCCCACCTCCCCAGCGTGCCCCCCACCCTGCACAGCCCCCTGTCCCCTCTGCCCGCAGCTGCACGGGGGGTTGCTGCTGAGTCCCAGGGGAGCTGTGTGCAGTGTCCCTGGGGCACCATGCCCAGACTGTCGTGTGTTGTGAGTGCACTGGGAGGTTTGCAGGACGGGGGCTGGCGCCCGTGGCCATGGTGGGTGTTGTGGTGGCCACACTGGCTTGGCATCTGTTGGTATTGCTGTGTGTGACACCAGTGACATGGCAAGGGCCAGGTGCTGGTAGAGGGGCTCCGTGTGTGTGTGGCTGTGTGGGTGTGTGGTGCTGGGGGTGGGTGTCCACCCCTCTGACGTGGAGCCCCCCCAGGAGCTGTGTCTCTCTTTATTTGGTCAAAGACGTACAGAAAGGCAGCTGCTGGCTCATGGGGCTGTTTAATGTTTTGTCATGTTGTGTTCAGCCTGGCAGGATGAGCGTGGTGGCCACAAGTGGTTGCCACTGGTCACTGAGGCTCTCGTGTTTGTGGGTTGCTGTAAAAACCCACATCTGTCCCACATTGTCCCCTGAGTGGCGGCATAGGGGGTGTGTTATGTTGTTTTTTTTAATTTAATCCCAAATAAATATTATATTTCTTAAATGCTGGTTGCTGAGGTGCAGCTGTGACATGGGCATGTCTGTGCCAGGGGCTCGGGCGGGGAGAAGGAATCTGGGGAGTGGGGTGTGATCATGGGCACGCAGCTCCCATGTGGTGGGAGATGGTGGCACTGCACAGGGATGAGCTTTGGCTCGCTGGCGTGGGAGGCAGCAGGGGCCTGACCCAGGTGTGGGGACATGGGGCCACCTAAGGCCATCAGCAGTGATGCTGATAGCTGTGCCTGTGCCACCCTGTGGCACCTGTGGGGTTTAGCTGGTCCTGAACACATCAAGAGTGAGATAAGGGGACCTTGTGCCCTGGCGGATGGTGGCCTGAGGGGTGCAGTGTCCTGGGGGAGTCGGTGCTCAGGGTTGGGGGGCAGCAGAGCTGCCCAGCACCCACTGGCAGCACCTTGGCTCAGGGGCTGCCCACCAGCTGTGCTCCAGGACGGACCCTGCCCGTTCCTAGAGCAGGGCCAGGTGTCCCTGCCATGTCCCTGCCATGTCCCTGCCATGTCCCTGCCAGCACACGAGGGGCAGATGTGGCCATTCCCAGGCAGGACGGGGAGTGCGATAAGAGGGGCACTGGGGCTGAGGAGCCCCACAGCGTGGGACAGTCCCCACATGGCAGTGGCAGGCGGGGTCACTCCAAGGTCCCCATGGTGCGGACACCATAAGAGGGGTGAGCGGCCCCGATGTGACACCTTTGGTCAGCACAGCCATGCTGGGAGCCGTCTGCCTCGTCCTGCTGCTGGGCTACGGTGGGTGCAGGGCTGGGGAAGGGTCGGGCAGGGGGACAGGAGTGTGGGGCACGGGCAGCCCCTGATGTCCCTTTGCCCGGTGTCACACAGCCTACGGATGCGGCCAGCCGGCCGTGCCACCACAGCTGGGCTCCCGCGTGGTGGGCGGTGAGGACGCCGTAGCCCACAGCTGGCCATGGCAGGTGAGGGGGCACAGGGACAGGGAGGGGCACAGGGATGGGAGAGGGACAGGGACATTCCTGCTCTCACCCTGTGCCTCTGCCCTCGCAGATCTCCCTGCAGTACAGCCGCTATGGGTCCTGGTACCACACTTGTGGAGGGACCCTCATTGCCCCCCAGTGGGTGCTGACAGCTGCCCACTGCATCAGGTGGGTGTTGGGGGGGATCTGTGCCATGGAGGTCAGATATCTGTGGGGACTGACACCCCCTCTCTCCCTGGCAGCTCCTCCATGACCTACCGTGTGGTGCTGGGCAAGCAGGACCTGTCTGTGGATGACGAGCCCGGTTCTGTGGCCGTGGCAGTGGAGAAGACGATCGTCCACGAGAAATGGAACTCCTTCCTCATCATGTAGGGGATGGGATGCATCAGGGGTGGGTCATGGGTGGTCTGGCCATGGACCCCTGTGGCCAGGGACCCTGTTCTCATGCCCAAGCATGGTTTGTGTGTCCTTGCAGCAACGACATTGCCCTGGTCAAGCTGGCAGAGGAGGTGCAGGAGAGTGACACCATCCGTGCCTCCTGCCTGCCCGACGCTGGCAAGATCCTGCCCAACGAATACCCCTGCTACGTCACCGGCTGGGGACGCATCAGGAGTGAGTGGGGTGTCCCCAGGAGGGTCCCAGGAAGGGGATGCAGGCCCAGGGTGTGAGGTACGAGCTTTGGCTCTCATTGCAGCCAACGGGCCCCTGGCTGACATCCTGCAGCAGGCTCTGCTGCCCGTGGTGGACTATGAGACCTGCTCCCAGAGGGACTGGTGGGGCGACCTCGTGCTCGAGAACATGGTGTGTGCCGGTGGCGACGGCGTCGTCTCTGGCTGCAACGTGAGTGTGGCACTGCCGCGTGGGGGGCGTCCAAACGGTGCAGGATCGTGGGCACCAGGAGGAGAGGGGATGGAGCCCCATCTCTGGTGGCCAGGAGGGATGAGGGGAGCGCTGATGGGGTGCCCAGGACGTGTGGCCCACGCTGTCTCTGCACACAGGGCGACTCTGGCGGCCCCCTGAACTGCCAGCGCGAGGACGGCACCTGGGAGGTGGAAGGCATCGTCAGCTTCGGCTCCGGCCTGGGCTGCAACGTGGCCAAGAAGCCCACAGTGTTCACCAGAGTGTCTGCCTTCATCGACTGGATCAACGAGGTGGGTGCCCCTCCCTCTGCCCCCACACAGAGGCCGTCCTTGCCCCGCTGAGGGTCTCACCATGGCCCCCCTGTGTCTTTTTGACAGAAAATGAGCACCAACTGAGGACGCGGCATGTTGAGATACCACTGTTGACCAAAATAAAAGCAAAAGTGCTGAGCTGGTCTTGCTGGTTTTTTTAGGGGGGGTGGTGTGGTAGAGCTGGGGGCACACATGCAGGGCTGGGTGTGGTGGTGCCAAGGTCCTGCTTGTGTGCTGGGGTCCCCCCTGTTGTTCAGTGGGGCTGGGCAGGGCTCTGGGGAGGCTGTCGGGCACATCCTGCAAGCTGCTTCCAGTCCTCAAGCCATAGCTGAGCCAAGAGGCTCAAGATTTGGCAAGTAGTTTGATGGGAGAGGGGCTGAGGTCTGTCCAGGCTGTTCAGGGGAGCTCCAGGGAACCCAGCTGGCCTTTGGGGATGATCTGGAACACTTGGTGCTGTAGGGGACCTCACTGGCACTGCCTAGATGAGGGCTGACTTTCAAATGGGGGTCTTGAGGGAACTGGGTTGGCCTTGGGGGGCTTGAGGGAGTCTGACTGGTTTGGGAGTGGTCAGGGGTGCCTGCAGGAGCTCTGTTGGAGACGGAGCTCTTGGGAGCTGTATGGCAGTGCCAGCTCCATCTCCAGGACCTGTGATGTGGCCCAGGAGTGGAGCATCTTACCATGGATCTCCTTCTGTGGTGGCTGAGGAACAAGGTGGGTGGTGGGCAGCTGACAGGACCCCCAGCTTTGGGGTTCCCAGGAGGAGCTAGGGCTGCCCTGGAGGAGCCAGGGAAGTTCTCCAGGAGAAAGGCAGCGTGTTGGTGGGAGCAGGTGTGAAGGGGCTGTCCAGGCAGTGGGGGTGGGTGCTGCACTGTGAGCTCTGAACAGAGCCATCCATCACACCATTATCCCATCGTGGCTGCTGGAGCCCAGCCAGGACCCTCACAGGGTGAGGAGGAGGAGGAGAGCGAGCAGGGATGGACGGCAGCACCTTGAGCTCGGCGGGGGACGTGATGGACAGTGCCTGGTTTGGAGACTATGGGGACACTGGACCATGAGTGGCACTGTCACCAGCCCAGAGAGCAGCACTGGCACCTGCAGCGGGGCCCAAGAGCACTGCCACGAGACCTGGCACCGTGTGAGCCACGTGGGGACACTCCAGGGACCCCCTGGCACTTGTCAACCTGATTAAAATTTAGCAGCTGAAGAGGGAAATGGTTTGGATGGACAGGAGATGTGCTATGGCAAATGAACTGTTGGGGTCACCCCAAAGGCAATTGCCAAAGGCTGCCAGTCAGATGGTGTGTGGAGTGTGGCTGCTCTGCACAGCAGGATGGGGGCAGGATCCAGGGACACTGGCACAGGGTTGGCAGCAGGGTCTGCTGCCTTGGATGGAGAGCTCCAGGGTGTCTGTGGGAAGCTGGGCAAGGTGGGTGCCCCTGTCCCCTCTGCATGCACCCACACGTGCCATGGGGACAGCTGTGTGTGCTGGGAGTGCAGGACCCAGGGCTCACAGCCTGTTCTGTGTGTACCTGTGCATTGTGTCCCATCCTCAGAGGGGGTTTGGTGGATGGAGGAGCCCTGGACAGGGCCCCAGAGTGCCACAAGCATCTGCTGGGCAATCAACCCTGCCCCAGCCAGCCAGGCAGGGCACCCCCCCAGTGTGGGTCACCCCAGTGACCAGTGTCCCCCTGCCCAGGAGGTGGGGGAGAGTTGTGATCCTCTGGCTGAAGAACCTTCTCCTAACACCCAGAGTTTCCTTGGACACAGCTCCAGCCGTTCCCTGGGTCCTGTCCCTGGTCACAGAGAGCAGAGATTGGAGCTGCAGCCTCTGTGACCTCAGCCTCCTCCAGCTGAACAAACCCAGTGACCACAGCCTCAACTACTTTTAATCTCTAAGGCTGCACAGAGTTTAACGAATATTTGTCATACTTATATGTTAATTGTCAATTACTGTCACATTCATACAGTTTATAACTGATACATTAAATCTTCAAGTTAACCTAGAGAAGTGTAAGGTTTATTTGTGTTAAATGTGTTACATCTTATATACACTCTAGGATGTGTCCATGATTAAATATTTAACAATATGGGAGGATAAGGAGAAGTTTAAAAGAATACAGCAAAACTTTGTGAAGTTCATAACTTTTACTTCGCTGTTGAAATATAACTCATAACAATCACTTTACATAAAAATTACATCTTAAAAGTGATCTTTACCCACTCCTGGGAATGAGAGCTTGGGACACCCAGGGACAGCTGAACGAACTCCCCTGACACTGAGCAGCATCCTGATGCTGAGGGCACAGAGCCACAGGGAAGCACAGCCCCAACACGTGGTGCCAGTCCACATCCTGGGCACAACACAAGGAGGAGGGAGAAGAGCAGTGGGGTCCATGGAGTAACCCCAAAAGAGCATTCCCTCATCTCTCTGAGCCCTCACTGTCCTCCTCCAGCTCCACCACACATCCCAACACCTCTCCTGTGCCACTGCAGTGCTCCTGCTCCCCTCATCTCCACCAAGGATGGCCCAGGAAGGGACAAGTCACTGCAGTCCATATGGAAGAAGAAGGACAAGATGGAGCCATCTCTGCCCAAAGTCAGGCAGCCCAGAGCACCTCAGGGTGTCCCTGCATCCCCAGCCTGTGGGACACCCCAGCCCCAAGGCTCCCTTGATGAGAGAACAGAAGAAACAAACAGAGGGAAGAGTGCAGGGTCACCTTTCCCAAAGGAAAACAGGTCCAGGGGAGATGGGATCAGCCCTGGGATCACCTGCACACCCAGGTGCTCTGTGCAAAAGTAGCCAACACAGGACAGGGCAGCCCAGAGTCTCACACTGCAGGGTGTGGGGAAGGGGCCACGTGTACCACTGAGCTCTTGGAAAACCCTGGGCAGAGGCAAGGCCACCACAGCCACATCCCAGCTCCTGCTGGACCCCCCTGAAGTGCTTGGGTGGCCCTGGCTCCCTCTGGCAGGAGTAGGCACCTATGTGCCCTTCTCCAGCCACATGTGGGCATTGGCCCCCACCACGGCCCTGGGGCACCCACCACCAGCCAAAAATACAAAAAAAAAAAGAATTCCTAAAATAAACCTCTGCAGCTTCAAACCATAAACACAACAATCTAAAACAGCATAAAGCAAAAGGCTCCTAAATCCTCACGCATGCATTTCGTGGTTGTACATGGCACAGCCAAACTGCCCTGGACTTTCCTGAGTACAGAAAGCACCACCAGCATCCAAGGCAAGGCCACAGCCAAGGCAGCAGCCAGGAACACGCACCCAAACAGGCCAAGGATGGGAACACAAGGAGAACAAACACTGCCAGGGACTCAGAGACACCCAGTGATGAGGGTTACAGGAGAGGGAGCACCTTATCCCTCGGGGACTGAGGGGCAGGGGATGTCCTGGGGGAGTCGGTGCTCAGGGTTGGGGGGCAGCAGAGCTGCCCAGCACCCACTGGCAGCACCATGGCTCAGGGGCTGCCCACCAGCTGTGCCTCAGGACGGACCCTGCCCGTTCCCAGAGCAGGGCCAGGTGTCCCTGCCATGTCCCTGCCATGTCCCTGCCATGTCCCTGCCAGCACACGAGGGGCAGATGTGGCCATTCCCAGGCAGGACGGGGAGTGCGATAAGAGGGGCAGTGGGGCTGAGGAGCCCCACAGCGTGGGACAGTCCCCACATGGCAGTGGCAGGCGGGGTCACTCCAAGGTCCCCGCGGTGCAGACACCATAAGAGGGGTGAGCGGCCCCGATGTGACACCTTTGGTCAGCACAGCCATGCTGGGAGCCGTCTGCCTCGTCCTGCTGCTGGGCTACGGTGGGTGCAGGGCTGGGGAAGGGTCGGGCAGGGGGACAGGAGTGTGGGGCACGGGCAGCCCCTGATGTCCCTTTGCCCGGTGTCACACAGCCTACGGATGCGGCCAGCCGGCCGTGCCACCACAGCTGAGCTCCCGCGTGGTGGGCGGTGAGGACGCCGTAGCCCACAGCTGGCCATGGCAGGTGAGGGGGCACAGGGACAGGGAGGGGCACAGGGACAGGGAGGGGCACAGGGACAGAGAGGGGGACAGGGACAGGGACAGGGACAGGGACATTCCTGCTCTCACCCTGTGCCTCTGCCCTCGCAGATCTCCCTGCAGTACAGCCGCTCTGGATCCTGGCACCACACTTGTGGAGGGACCCTCATTGCCCCCCAGTGGGTGCTGACAGCTGCCCACTGCATCAGGTGGGTGTTGGGGGGGATCTGTGCCATGGAGGTCAGATATCTGTGGGGACTGACACCCCCTCTCTCCCTGGCAGCTCCTCCATGACCTACCGTGTGGTGCTGGGCAAGCAGGACCTGCTGACAGAAGACGAGGAAGGCTCTGTGGCCGTGGCAGTGGAGAAGACGATCGTCCATGAGAAATGGAACTCCTTCCTTGTCCTGTAGGGATGGAACATGGCCAGGAGTGGGTGGGGGGGCAACAAAGCTGGGGACCACATCCTCATGGCTCCTGTCCCCCTGTAGCAACGACATTGCCCTGGTCAAGCTGGCAGAGGAGGTGCAGGAGAGTGACACCATCCGTGCCTCCTGCCTGCCCGACGCTGACAAGATCCTGCCCAACGACTACCCCTGCTACGTCACCGGCTGGGGACGCCTCAGGAGTAAGCAGAGGGTCCCCAGGAGGGTCCCAGGGTGTCTGGGGAGGGGGTGAGCAGAGTGTGAGGTGTGCCTGTCCTTGCAGCCAACGGGCCCCTGGCTGATGCCCTGCAGCAGGCCCTGCTGCCCGTGGTGGATCACGAGACCTGCTCCAAGTGGGACTGGTGGGGCAGCATGGTGCGCACCACCATGGTCTGTGCTGGCGGCGACGGCGTCGTCTCTGGCTGCAACGTGAGTGTGGCACTGTTGGAACAAGTTCTCTTCATGCAGAAAGCCAATTCTTCATTCACAAAGCTCATATTTATAGGAAATGTCAGAAGGCACTGTGTTAAACCTAACTGCTCAGCAATACAGTGAAACTCAGTTCATTGGTTGGTAAGGGCTATCGTGTACATCTATCAAATTTTCTCTGTCTAGATATGTTTATATTTTCCCTTTGTGGGTTCTCATGGGACAAATCTTATTGTTTACACAGGTGTATTTGTTTCTCACCTTCAGAACAGATTGTGTTAAAGGAATTTCTCATTCTCAAAATAGCTTTGCATGGGAACTTTCAAACTGCTCGTTAGCTGCACTTAATAGAAATGACAGGTCAGCTTTGGCAATTTTAGCAGAGCGAGGCCTGATCTCATAAAGCCTTTCTTTTGTAATTCTGCTACCTGTCCCTGGCAGTGGTGGGTGCTGTGTGGGTGCTGTCGGGGTGCCCAGGACGTGTGGCCCACGCTGCCTCTGCACACAGGGCGACTCTGGCGGCCCCCTGAACTGCCAGCGTGAGGACGGCACCTGGGAGGTGGAAGGCATCGTCAGCTTCGGCTCCGGCCTCAAATGCAACATGATCAAGAAGCCCACAGTGTTCACCAGGGTGTCTGCCTACATTGACTGGATCAACGAGGTGGGTGCCCCTCCCTCTGCCCCCGTGCAGGGGACTGGCCACGCTGCCCCTGCCCTGGCTCACCGTGAGCCTCCCCTGTCTTGTCTTTGGCAGAAAATGAGCTCCAACTGAGGACACAGCGTGGAGCACGAGCATTGAGAGATAAAGGCAATAGTGCTGAGCTGGTCTCATGTGGTTCTTTCGAGGGGATGCAATAGAGCAGAACAAGGGGGCTGCATCTTGTGGTCCTGGGTTTCTGCCTGTGTGCTGGGGAGAGCCCCCACATCATGGGCAGGGTCCTGGGGAGCCTCAGGTGGGCAGAGATCCCCACAAGGTGCTCCCAGCTGGGAGAAGAGCCATGGCCATTGCCAAGCCAAAGGGTTCAAGGCTTGATGGGAGAGTGGCTGCAATCTGGTCTGGTGGTCCTGGGGCCTCTAGGGAACTTGGGGGGGTGGCTGTAGGGCCCCTAGTTGGCCCAAGGAGGTTTTAGGTGTCTTGGCTGGCACTGGGATGTTTCAGGGGATCTTGCTGGTAACTGGACTACTTGATGGCAGCAGATTTATAATGGGGGTGTTGAGGAGACTGGGCTGGTCCTGGGGGTCATCCTGCAGCCCCACCACATTCCCACCACCACCTGTGCTGCTGGAGTGCTCACACTGTTCCCACCTCTGCCAGGGGTGCCCTGGGGAAGGAGCAGCCACTGCAGGCCATGTCATGGACAGGAGAGGGACAAGGCTGAGCCATCTCTGCCCAAAGCCACCCCCACCCAGCCAGGGTGCCCACAGGACACCCCAGTCCCAACACTTCCTCAGTGAGAGAAGCAGGGAAATAAAAAGGGGAAGAGTGCAGGGCCACCTTTCCCAAAGGAGAGCAGCTCCAGGGGAGATGGGATCAGCCCTGGGATCACCTGCACACCCAGATGCTCTGTACAAAACTGCACAACATGGGACAGGGCAGCCCAGAGCCCCACTCCCCTGGGGGATGGAGAAGGGGAATAGAGAAGGAGACAACCATGAGCTCTCACAAACACCTGAGCACAGGCAAGGCCATCACAGCCACACCCCAGCTCCCGCTGGACCCTCCTGGGGGTGCTCAGGGCAGCCCTGGCCCCCTCCTGCAGCACCTTCAAAGCACCTGAAATGCTCCCAAAGGAGTATGGAAATAGTCTGTGACTGCAAAAGCAGATTGAATATTCCCACGTCCCCTGGGAATCCCCAAACACCCCTCAGGCCTTACCCCAAGGCCTCTGCACCTCCCAAGGGTGTCTCCAAGGATGGTTTCCCCCTCAAAATCCAACACAGACGCAGGATGTTTGACCCAAGGCAATCACTGCAGCAGCTCCTTAAGTACTTTACCTCAGCACTGGTATTTCAGTGAATCCCCATCAGTTTCCTGCTGTAACTCCTGACTGACTCCTCTAAAGGAGGATGCCTGCTCCATAGGCTGGCACAGCCACACTGTAAATGACCAGACAGCAAACATGAGTGAAGGCTCCTCCTCTTCCCACTTCAGAGGGGCCTTCAGGAGGTGCTGAAATGGCAGCGAGGAGATGGAACGGACAAGGAAATACAGCTAAAGATTTGCTCTTTAATTGCATTTATTAGAAACATTGACTGCAACACTCATCTCGTTTCACTTGAACATCAGAGCCTGGTCCCCTCCATCAGTTACCCAGGCAGCACAGGACACAAATACCATGATCAGCAGAGAAAAACACTCTGAGGCTGAGCGTGGCTGTGTCAGGATGAGCCAGAAGTGCTCTCCTCTGGCTCTGGTCTCCAGCAAAGGGACTTCCATCCACAACACTTCCCCTCGGCACAGCACAATCTCCATCTCATCTCCACGGCAAAGCCAGAGCTGGCAGATCACATTTCTCCAGACACGCATCTGGACACGCAGACAGAATCCACCAGGAGCACTGACACCAAGCCGTGGTGGGCACAGATTTCCTTCAGGCACAGGGAGAACCTCCAGCGCTTGGCAGGCGGCTCGAAGCCCACGTGTCAGTCACACATGAAGAAGAAATTTTTACGGAGGAAATTGAAATACCCCGGCATCTGCTTGTACCTCTCCTTGGCAGAGACAGCCCGTGCCACCTGGGAACAGGAGAGAGGCTGAGCAACAGGAGGCTCTCCCCATCCCTTGAAACCAACGGCTGCCATGCCAAGGTGGCCAAAGAAGCACCACAACGACCAGAAAACAACAACAAAGTGATCCTGTAAGTCCTCCTAAGTCCTTTCTCCCTCCACGTTTGACTTTTGTCCTACCCACGGAGAACAGAGAAAGGATCTGGGGCACCTACACTTGTAGGCAACTTTGGCAATACAACAAGGCACACAAAGGAAGACATTGATCAGCCAGACTCCTTCCCTATCCCTGTGCATTGTGCTCCTCCACCCCCAGGACAAGCTTACAGGAGCACCCAAATCCCATCAGCTTGGATAGGACAAGCCATGACATTTTTTAGCAATTTCTTCAGAAGGATTAAAGCCTATATTGCCAGGATTACTCCTCACTGGAGAAACCTCCAGTGATTTTTGGCAGATTGAGGCCAGACACTTTCTTTGTAGCTAAACCTCTCTGCAGTACCTCCAATTAGCCCATCCCTAAACTCAACACTCAATATCCTCACTCCTTTTTTGAGTGTAGGCCTCCATGCCCCAACTGATCACACCCCTGACTACTTCCTTCATTAACAAAAGGCAGAAAAAAAAAAGACATTTACCCTCACTAACATGCTGACCAGGTCTTCTGAATGGGCATATTGCTCCAGCACACTATCCAGCGTTTCCACATACCACGAGCCACTCGACTTCTCCCTCCAGGAGACAAAACCTTCAGAGAAAGGAGAATGTTATGTCAAAACCCATCTGCTGTTCTCATCCCAACAAGTTCATGCCACTCCAACAGAGCCGGGGGTCCTGAACTGCCCCTATCTCTGGCCATGGAAGCTCTGACTGTTTTGCTAATTCCCCCATGCCCAGAAAAGGATTTGCACAAGCTGTTTCACCTGGAAAAGTTGAGTAGGCAACCAAGATGTCACTGGGTGTGGGCAAACTGGCAACGGCGTCGGGCTCATCCCTGTTTTCTGATGGAACCTGAAATGGGGTCGCGTCCGATTCCAAAGAACCCCCAGGAGCCTCCTCCTCAGGAGAGTCACAATCCACTACAAAGCCTTGATCTCTTTTGTCTGAAAAAAACAGCAACAAGACAGCTCCTGATGCTCATCCCAAGCAAGAGATTCAGGGTTGTACATCTGACATTAGGAAAAGGTGGGGAACAAAAGGACAAAGGCCCTAGAACAAAACAAGGCTTTTCGGCCATTCGGCTGCACCAGTTGAGTCAAAGTCATTGGTGGTTTATACAAAATTCCTCACTGTGTGTGAAGAGCTGGAGCAGCCTCTCAGCACACGGTAGGAGAGGAGGCAGCTGGTGTGAGAAGACAGCTGGAGAGAGGGGCAGTCAATGAACAGAAAGAGAGCCAAAGCCACAGCCTGACCACATCTCCGCAGCCCAGCGCTACCGGAGCCAACACAAAGATTCACCTCCACCACAGGCCTGGATGAAGAACACTTTGGGTTTTCCTCTCAAACTCGGGCAATTGGACCCATTGAAATAGTTCACAATCTTTTCTATGGGAATGGCTTTTCCATCCGTTCCGTAAACGCCTCCAGGAAACTGAATATGGCTTGCCTGCAAGAGGAAAATGCAGGAGCTAGTGACACAGCAGGCAAGGGCAGTGCTGAGGGAGCCCTTTACCATCAGGTGCTTCACGGCATAAAGGTACCAGAACAAATCCTGGTGTTTGTGGCAATCCCTGTGGGCCAGTCAGGATGAGGGGACATCCAGGAGACATTTGAAATGCACTAAAACTCAGCAATCCAACTTCTGTATCCAGCTCATACCCCACATCCTCCAGCAAAGGCGTTCTTCATCCCCTAGTACAACAGGCACGTGCCATACACCATTTTCCTAAGAATGCCTCTCCTCATCCTTCAAGAACTGACCTGGAATAAACAGGCTTTATTGCTAACAGCATCTCCCTATAGAGCTGAGAACAGAAGGACTGAATGACCACAGCGTGAGGCTGAGTGGGACCTCCCTTCAGTTCCAAATGATTACCCCAACTTCCAAAACGAAAACACTTTGCCCACTGGCACCACTGGGTCAGACTACACTAGAGAAGCTCCTGTTTTCTTTAACCCAGGACAAGGGTGTAACTCTTTGAAACGTCCTGCGATGGCAGAACAAGGTTTAGACAGACCACAGGCCAGGGAATTAAGCCCTTCCCACACCTAAGGAGCAAAGGGAGAGATGGGGCAAACCCACCTGACAGCCATGGGAAAGGATGACCACAACACAGCAGTCCAAAGCACTGTGGTCCTGCCGTGACAGCTTCAGCAGCTCCAACACCATTTCCTGTGTGGAAAACATCACAATGAGGGGTTTTTCTGAACAACATCTCAGCCACAGGTCACAGCCAGGCCCTGCTTTAATTGCACTGCCATGGATACAGTCAGTCCTGCCACAGGATAACATGAGCCCCAAGTACAGCTGGCAAAAGCCACTGGCAGAGAATCATTGCCCTTATTTAACACTGGCTGTGTTAATCACACAGATTTCTCACCTCTCTACACTCTTTACAACCCAGCACCACAAACCAAAGCACATTTCCACATGATTTATCTGCTGAAACCCGCTGCTTCTGGGAGCTGGGGGGTGAGCAGAGAACCATATTCTACTTTCAGATGATCAACTTCCCCCTGACACTTCCAGTAAAGCCAAGGATGGCACAGACAGACATGACACAGCTGTCCGAGCTATCCCAAAAACACAGCCTCACCAAATCCCTACAAATCACAACCAGGATTCAACATCCGTGCAGAGGGATGAAAATGTGCAAGGCCCTCTCTGCTGCAATTGCAGAGCAACAATAAAGCAAGAGGATGTGAGTGGTTCATTGTTTCTTTGTGGGAGGTTTTCAGTGTGCTGCCAACACAAGACACATCCCCTAAGGAATTCCTGTTGCTTCCAGGGGCTCCCCTGTCATCCCTGGTGCCAGCAGGACACACCCAGCCTCACCTGAGCAGTCAGATCCCGCCGGGTCAGGACGGTGAAATGGAAGGCCTTGAAGCGCCTCTCCAGCTTCTCAGAGTCGATGTCGGAGCCTTCTCGGGTCAACAGACCCGAGTCTCTGGAGAAATTCACATTGTTGAGGATCAGGCAGTGTCCGCAGGGATCCGCTCTCATCTTATAATCCTGGCAGGGACATGTCACAATTAAACCCCCTCTTACTTCAAGTGCTTTGTGGCTAGTGCAGCAGGATACAACGCCAGAGAGGAATGGGAGTCCTTAAAGTGGCTCACTTCACAGCTTTTTCATTTCTCTAATCCTAGGGATGGGTAGGAGCATCTACTCTCCACACACATCTTCTCATCAGCAGTCGGGAACAAGAAACAACTCACTAAATTGGGGAAAACCTTTGTGGAAAACAGGCTTCTGCAGGTTGAAATTGCTGGGAAATGCTTTCAGGCATCATCATCAAACCACACCAAAAGGAATCAAGAATCTGTGTTTTCGCTGTGGTAATCTTAAGGAAGATCTGGCTGATGACTGACCCACTCTGAGACCATCAGCCCTGCTACAGCCCCAGAGCAATTGCTCAGGTAAGACAAAGTGAGAACCAGCTCTTCCAGAAATATTTTCTGAGTCACCCATGAGGCACAGAGCTTTTTGCACAGCAGGGAACACTTTCAGCCTACTCAAATACTAACCTCATCAGAACTCCTCTTGCCAACAGCTGAACCTACAACACAAAACAGACACAGGATTCAGCTCACCACGACAAGACTGCACTCCTAGAGTTCACATCTTTCCCAACACATATGGATTTCCCCTTCCCACCACACTGGAAAAGAGCCTTTGGCATGCTGTGGCTCTAGGAGAGCCTGGAATGTGGCTTACCCTGGGTCAGCACAGGAGGCATTCGAGGTCTTTCACTCTCGGCTTGGACTGGGATAGACAAACGTTCATGAGGGGTCACATCTGAAATGATATGGGACAAAAATACAGAGCATGAGGCCGAGCTAAAAGGACCCCACTGCTGAAAAGCAGAACATGCAGGACATGGCCTGAGAGGCTGTGGAGGCCCCATCTCTGGCAGCCTGCAGGGCCAAGTTGGACAGGGCTTGGAGCAACCTGGGATAGTGGAAGATGTTCCTGCCCATGGCACGGGATGGAATGAGATGAGCTTTAAGGTCCCTTCCAACCCAAATCATTCTGGGATTCCACAATTCTTCAAAAGTCACCTCTACCAGCATAATAAAAATCACGACTTCCCAGACTCTTGCCCAGAGCAAGAGGGATCCCAGCTGTCACCCCTCTATGCTGCTGTTTGCCAGAAACACACCACACCCTCCCCACTGACTTTTATGATGTTTCCCCTCCCGCGGCTCCAGCTCCACGGGCCGCAGCTCCGGCAGCTGCGGCGGCACCGGCCGGGATTCGCACTCCTGGATCAGCATCTCGGCGAGGTCGCCCTGCCCGGTGTCCCGCAGGATGGAGAGGAAGGCAGGGAAAGCCTGCTTCCCTCGAGTCTCCAGGTCAATGATCAGCTGCCGGGCTTGCTCTCCTCGGCTGCCAGCGCTCTGCACAGGAGAAAAACCCACAATGGGTGTTCATGCAGTGCCTGGGCAGCCCTTCTAGCCGCTCTGAGCAGGGGAATGTGGGATCCCCACCCAGGGCATGGACACGGGGTAAACAACAGCAAAACCAAGTGGAAATAGTCACAGAGACCCCCAGCAGCCACCAGACCCCCAGCCCTGACCTCCCTCCAACAATAATGGTCACCACTGGGACACCCAGCCCCCGAGGGGTCTAGAGGGAAAGGGGGAGAGGGAGCACCCCAAGTTTGGCCCCTGGGGACAAACAGGCACCCCTGGGCTGTCACCAGTGCGTAAGATGGGATAAAAACACCCCCAGGCCTGCCACCTGTAACCAAGGGGGGAAACAAGAACACCTTAAGGGTGTCATCAGATTGGGATAGGGACACAACGAGAAACCCCTACACCTGGCACTGCCTGGGGCTGGGGACAAGAAGGGACTAGTGGGGGCAGGGTTCTCAAACATCTTATCTGCACAAGGACCAACCCCAGGCCTTGTCGTCAGAGTGAGGGGACATAGGGCCATCCCTTTGGGCCTGTCACCAGGGCTAAAGGGACATGGAGTTCCCCATGAGCTTGTCAGAGTGAGGGGACCTGGAGTCTCGTTTGGAACTGAGGACACAGGACAATCCCTTCCACGTCTGTCACCAGAGTGAGGGGACTTGCGGCCGTCCCCCATACCTGTCACCGGGCTCAGGGGACATGGTTTCCCTCTTTGGGCCCAAGAGGACACGGAGCCACCCCTCTCAGGCCTCTCACTAGGGTGAGGCGACATGGGGCCACCCTTCAGTCCTGTCACCAGGGCTCAAGGGACACAGGACCATCCCTCGGGCCTGTCACCTGGGTTCAGGGGCTGCAGGAGCTGCCCCGCCGTGCCCATCCCCGGCTCCCAGGGAACACGGACCCTCCCCGGGCCACCCCCAGTGCTCAGTGTCCCGTTCCCTGGCCCACCTGCAGCTCTTCCAGCATGGGCCGGGTGAAGAGCCCGCGCTGCTCCAGAGGGTCCCAGAGCGGCTCCACCCGCAGCGCCGCCACCAGCCGGGCCCGCCCGCGCCGCAGCGCCCGCCGCTGCTGCTCCTCCATGGAGCCCTGGGCTGGCAGAACCGCCGCTCTGCCCGGGAACCTCCGCTCAGTGCCCGGACCCGCCGCTCTGCCCGGGAACAGCTGCTCAATGCCCGGGAACCTCCGCTCAGTGCCCGGGAACCTCCGCTCAGTGCCCGGGAATCTCCGCTCAATGCCCGGGAACCTCCGCTCAATGCCCGGGAATCGCCGCTCTGCCCGGGAACAGCCGCTCAATGCCCAGGAATCTCCGCTCAGTGCCCGGGAACCTCCGCTCAGTGCCCGGGAACCTCCGCTCAGTGCCCGGGAACCTCCGCTCAGTGCCCGGGAACCTCCGCTCAGTGCCCGGGAACCGCCGCTCTGCCCGGGAACCGCCGCTCAGTGCCCAGGAATCTCCGCTCAATGCCCGGGAACCGCCGCTCAATGCCCAGGAATCTCCGCTCAATGCCCGGGAACCGCCGCTCAATGCCCAGGAATCTCCGCTCAATGCCCGGGAACCGCCGCTCAGTGCCCGGGAACCTCCGCTCAATGCCCGGAGCCGCCGCTCAATGCCCGGAGCCGTCGTTCAATGCCCGGGAACCTCCGCTCAATGCCCGGAACCGCCGCTCAGTGCCCAGGAACCGCGGCCGGTCCCTTCCCAGAGCCGCTGCTCTGCCTTGCACTCGCCGCTCAGTGCCCGGAGCCGCCGCCGGTCCCGCCCCGGAGCCGCCGCCGGTCCCGCCCCGGAGCCGCCGCCTTGCCCCGGAACCGCCGCTCGCTGCCCGGAAGCGCCGCCGCCTCGGAGTCCCAGAATCACACACGGAGTCAGGGTGGAAGAGTCGCTCTGGTGTGGTCCAGGAGGGCCGCCCCAGAGCAAACGAAACAGGATTCCGTCCTTTTGTGGTTCGGTGTTTTGTTGGGTTTTTTTAAAATATCTCCAGGGATGGACACTCCACATCCTCTCTAGGCACTATGTCACCCGCACAGCAAAGAAGTTCTTCCTCATGTTCAGATAGAGCTTCCTGTGCATCAGTTCCTGCCCCTTGCTCCTGTGCCAGTGCTGGGCCCCCGGAGCAGAGGCTGAGCCCTCCTCCCTGCAGACAGGGACAGGAACGAGGGCCCCTCTCAGCTGTGTCTCCTCTCCAGGCTGAACAGCCCCTGCTCCCTCAGCCTTTCCTCAGCAGGGAGATGCTCCAGGCCCTTCCTCAGCTCCACAGCCTCTGCTGGCCCTGCTCCAGGAGCTCCCTGTCCCTGCTGTGCTGAGGAGGGCTGGACACAGCACTGCAGGTGTGCCCCCAGGGCTGGGCAGGGGGCAGGGGCACTCCCTGACCTGCTGCCAATGCTCCTCCCAGGACCTCAGTGGCCTCTTGGCCCCCAGGACACTCTGCTGGCTCCAGGGCAGCTCAGTGACCCTGGGACCCCCAGTCCTTCCTGCTCCAGCAGGTCACCCCTGCCTGTGCTGGTACCTGGGGTTGTTCCCCCCCAGGGGCAGGACGTGAATTTCCCTTGTTGAGCATCATTAAGTTTCTCTCTGCCCAATTTTCCAGCCTCTCAAAGTCCTGCTGAATGGCAGCACAGCCTTTACATGGATCAGCCACTTCCCCAGTTCCATATCACCAAACCTGCTGAGGATACATTCCATCACTCTGTCCAGAGCGTTGATAAACATGATTAAGACTGGACCCAGTATTGATCTTTGGGGAAGCCACTGACTGCAGACCTCCAACTGGATCGTGCCCTCTGAGCTCTGCCATCCAGACAGCCCTTGATCCACCTCACCACCCATTCATCCAACCCACATTCCCCAAGCCAGCTGCTGCAGGTAAAGCTGAGCTGGAAATGAGGCACCACACAGCTACTCGCTCAACTCCCCCCTTCTCTTCCCCTCCCACCCCAGTGGAATGGGAAGGAGAATCAAAGAAAAACTTGTATGTTGAGAAAATAACAGTTTAATAATTGAAAATAAAGTAATGGTGAATGGTAAATAATAATAATAACAACAACAACAATAATAATAACTAATAAAGGGGAAAACAAGTGATGCACAGTGTAGTTGCTCACCACTCAATGACTGATGTCAGATTCCTGAACCCAGATCAGCTCCTTCCCAGTCACTCCCCCAGTTTATATACTGGGCATTCTGTGGTATGGAATATCCTTTGGCCAGTTCAGGTCACCTGTCCCATCTGTGCTCCCTCCCAGTTTCCTCTGTGAATCTCCTCACTGCCAGAGCACGAGACAAGAAAGAAGTCTTTGACTTTGGATAAACATGACTTAGCAAAAAAACCAAAACAGAATCACAGAACATGCTGAGTTGGAAGGGACCCACATGAATCATCGGGTCCAAGTCCCGGTCCTGCACAGGACACCCCAAGAGTCACATAATGTGCTCAAAAGTGTCCAAATGTCCTTGAACTCAGACAAGCTCAGTGCTGTGCCCATTCCCTGGGGAGCCTGTTCAGTGCCCGACCACCCTCTGAGGGAAGAACCTTTTCCTAATATCCAACCTAAACCTCCCCTGAGAGCGCTCCAGCCATTCCCTGGGTACTGTCACTGTCACCAGAGCAGAGATCAGTGCCTGCCTCTCCCCTTCCCCTCAGGGATCAATCTCTGCTCAGTGTCCTCCAAGCTGAACAGACCAAGGCCCCTCAGCCGCTCCTCTTCCCCTCAAGGCCCTTCATCAACGTCACCGCCCTCCTCTGGACGCTTTCTAACACCTTAATATCCTCCTTATACTGCGGTGCCCACACCTGCCCTCACTATCCCTCACTGCCCTCACTATCCCAGGCGAGGCCGCCCCAGCGCGGAGCAGAGCAGGGCAATCCCCTCCCCGCCCCGCTGCCCCCAGGACACGGCCGGCACTCTCAGCTGCCGCCACCCCCGCTCCGAACCCCGCCCAGGGCACCGCCGCAGCTCCCGAGCGCCCGTGGCCGGTCCCTGAGGGCCTCCCCCCGGCGCGGCCGCCGCGCTGCCCCGGAAGCGCCGCGGTGTCTCCATGGGGACGCGGGCGGGCGCGCCGGAAGCGGCGGCGCTGGGTGCGGAGGGCGGCCCGTGCGCTCCCTCCGCCCGCGGGCCCCGCCGGACCATGGAGCCGGGCCGGGCCGCCTGCCTGCTGCTCCTGCTGCTGCTGCCCGCGCTGGCAGCGGCCGCGCCGGGAGAATTCGACCCGTACCGCGTGCTGGGGGTCGGCCGGAGCTCCAGCCAGGCCGACATCAAGAAGGCCTACAAGCGGCTCGCCCGGGAATGGTACGTGCTGCCCTTGCACCTCCTCCGCCCGGCCGCGGGAGCGGGGCCCGGGAGCGGGTCCGGGCGCCGGGTCGGTGACAGCGCCAGGCCCCGGTGGCAGGAGCCGCCTCGCCTGGCTGTGCGCCCCGGCGTCCTCCAGGCCGGGAGTCAGCCTGACACACGCAGGTGCTCCATGGCAGCGATGCGTGCTGGAAAACCCTCTGAGTCTGGCTGCGGGGGGAGAAGTTCGCTCAGAGTCTGCTTACGAGGGGAAAAAGTTCTCCCAGAATCAGGCTACAGGAGGAAAAGTGCTCCCAGAGTCTGGGTAGGGTGGGAAAATTCTCCCCTGAGTCTGGCTCCAGGGGGGTTGAAAGTTCTCCTGGAATCTGGCTATGGAGAGGAAAGTTGTCCTGGAGTGTGGCTGTGGGGGGAAAATTCTCGCAGAGTCTGGCGACAGGAAAAAAGTTCTTCCAGAGACTGGTTGCAAAAGGAAAATGTTCTCCCAGAATCAGGCTACAGGGAGAAAAGTTCTCCCAGAGTCTGGCTTTGCGGGGGGAAAGTTCTCCTAGAGTCTGGCTACAAGGGGAAAAAGTTCTCCCAGAGTCAAGTGATGGGAGAAAAGTTCTCTTGGAGTCTGGCTGTGGGGAGAAAAATTTCTCCCTGGGAACTTCTAATAAACGAGGGTTGGAGTCTCAGCTTGATACCTCGATGTCCAAGTCCCTGTGCTGTGGAAGGGAAATGTGTTGGATGCACAAACGTCACACCCTTCGTGCAGGTGCTGTGTGGTGTGGGGCAGGTTTATGGCACAGAAATAAAATGAATAAAGTAGGCTTACCTGCAGCTTTTAGAGCCCATGTTGTTCTGTGTGAGACCTCCTGTGAGCAGGAGGTGATTCAAGGAAGAACCTGGTAGTTATGTAGGGCAGCAGCCAAGGGAGGCATTGCTAGGAAGGAGACTTGCTCCGTGTCCTGGGCTCAGGCTGCTGGGGATGGAGCAGAGGGACACAGGCACATGGGACACATCCCAGGGCTGCATTTTGGGATGGGGTTTGGGCAGGGACAGCACGTCTGGGTATAAATCTGATCTCAGCCTTGGGAATGTCACTGCACACCCTCACTGCCCACATCATCACCAAACACAGGCCAACAGCTCCTCCACTGACCCCTTCTCCTCTGGTTCTGCCCCGTAGGCACCCTGACAAAAACAAGGACCCAGGAGCAGAGGACAAGTTCATCCAGATTAGCAAGGCCTATGAGGTAACACATGCTTCCTGTAAACTCCTGCTGTCATTAACATTAAGTGACCTTATTTTTCCATACATGGCTTTGTGTTTTTCCACTGTATTTCTGTGTGGGGAAGGTGCTTGACTCTGTGGAGGTGGACATTACCCACCCAAAAGGTTTGCTCAGCTTTGTTGACAGAGCCACTGGAGTCACCAGCAGGGTTTCTGCTGCAAATACTTTGCTACAGATCTACCCTGTTCTGCCTAAAAACCCTCAAAGGAAGAAGGAGTGGGTATTCCCCAAGCCCTGCCTGGCTGGGCAGCATCTTGACTGTGTCACACATACATAAAAGCATTTTGGGGTGATGTAAGCAACGTTCATCATCACAGGGATTTGGTCACCTCAAATTATTCTGAGCAGTAGTTATTTGCATGTTATGGAAATTGGTCGCTCCAGTTTGTGGCAGCCAAGCCCATGGAAATCAAAATAAATCTTTGTTTCCCTGCTAAAAAATGCAGAATCTCTGCAGGGCTTCTGGCTGCTCAGTGAGACTTTTGGCACTTTCTGAGCCCTCCAGATTCAAAGAGACACCAGCAAAAGCCACTCCTGAAAAGAATGTTTGTGCTCAGAACATGGGATGTTCAGACCCAGGGAGCTGTTGATGACAGAAGTGGGTACAGCAGTCTGGATTTAGGGGCTCCTTTTCTTCGGGTTTTGAGGGGGTTTTATTCTTTATTTACCACAGTGAGCCAGAAGGATGTGATGCTTCCCTTTTCCAAAATACTTTTCCCTCTGATGTGCAGCAAAGTCTGCGCGTTCTTTACGTTATTTACTGAGGGATTACAGCCGGGGCACTTCCCCCTCATGCCGATTTTTCCATCATTTGCTTTCCAGATTCTCTCCAACGAGGAAAAGAGGGCAAACTTTGATCGCTACGGAGATGCTGGGGAGAGCCAGGGCTTCTCTCAGCAGCAGCATCGGCAGTTCCACCGTTTCCACGACGGCTTCTATTTCGACGAGTCCTTCTTCCATTTCCCTTTCAATTCCGAGAGGCGCGACACCTCCGATGAGAAGTATTTGCTCCACTTTTCCCACTACATCAATGAAATCGTGCCGGATAGTTTCAAGAAACCTTACCTCATTAAAATCACCTCAGACTGGTGCTTCAGCTGCATCCACATCGAGCCCGTGTGGAAGGAAGTTGCTCAGGAATTGGAGGCGCTGGGTGAGGATGAGTTGTTGGGGTTGGGTGTGTGTCCCTCGCCCGGTGAGGCTGCAGAGGTTTGCCTGCAGGTTTGTGTGACCCAGTTTAGACCCTGTGCATTTCCTCAGGGTTTTATCCTAATGCTGTCCCAAACATTCCTAACTCCAAAGCAGGCTGCTGGGCAAAGGAGCAGGTCATCAATTTTCCACTGGGCATTTGGGTTGCTGGGGATCTTACAGGTGCTCTCCTTTTCCAGGAGCAGGAATCGGCGTCGTTCACGCGGGCTACGAACGGCGCCTCGCCCATCATCTGGGTGCCCACAGCACCCCGACCCTGCTGGGGCTCATTAATGGGAAAATCACCTTCTTCCACAACGCTGTCGTTCGGGAGAACCTGCGCCAGTTCGTGGAGAACCTTCTCCCAGGGAATCTTGTTGAAAAGGTAGGTTCTAGCAGGGTTGTCGGATGCTGCTGTTCCTCTCTGCTTGGAGACCCCTCTCTCCTTGGCAGTTTTGGTGGCTAATCTGTTTAAATCTGGCTCCAAGCTGATCTGTGTCACAAAGCTGCAAACCCTGGAGCTGTCAGAAGCGTTCCCACCCCACAGCTCTGTAACACTTGTCCTTGAGAAGAGCCAGTCCTGCTGCTGCATGGTCACACCAGTGATTCTAATGGCAGCTGACCCCAGTGTGACACCCCACAGCTGCCAGGGCTCTACCCAAGCTACCCCTAGGACAGGAACCTGCTGGATTTCACTTCTCTCCTGCTTTCTTGGCATTTCATCCAGCAAATTAGGGACTCGCTACCTCATAGGTCACCTCTGCTAAAACTCCCTGACACAGAGTCCATTTGTTTTGTCCAGTTTTCCTTCAGACCTTTGAAACGAGCTGGCAGCATGAGCCCTTTCAAAGTCATAAGTCAAACTTCCTAACTGATATAATTTCAGCCTTCTGGTGATTTTTGACAGTGCTATAATGCCCACTGCCCCTGAGAAGTGGCTGGGTCAGCTCCCACAGCACTCTCACCTACCTGGCCTCTGCTTGTGGCCTTGTTCACCTCACCTCATTTTCCCTTGGGATCTTTACCAGGGGTCACCTTCCCCAGCTTGACTTGTCTTCTGGGTATTGAAATTATTGGACTTCTCGCCCCAGAAATAGGGCCCAGAAATAGAAACATTTCCCCTTCTACAGTAACTGCAGCCATTTATGACCTTTCTGAGAGGTATCACACCTGAAACCTAACCCTAACCCTAACCTGCTGGTTTAATGGAGTGCTGAAGTGCCTCTTAACCCTTGGTTTCCCATTTTTTATATATAAAGACTATGAACCCAACAAACAGGAGAATAACAGTGCTGTTGGCTTTAACTTGGAATGGCATCAACACAGTGGAATGGCAATAACTAAGAGGGCTAAAGGAGGTCAACAGTGATGGTTTTAATTCACTCATTAATAAGAAATATATGCTGGAAAGACCACCCCACAGTCTGCTTCCTGCAGCACTGGACAGCCTTTTCAGGCTCAGCCCTCGTTCTGACACCTTGTTGCAGAGGTTAAACTAATATTCTGCTTCTGTCTGAAGATTACAGATAAAAACTACATCCGCTTTCTGTCTGACTGGAGGAAGGACAACAAGCCCCACGTGCTGCTGTTTGATCACATGCCAGTTGTGCCGTTGTTGTACAAGGTAATGTCATTTCTCTCACTTCATTGTTGACTTGTGTAGAAATCCAGATGTTCCAAATTAAAACGTGAGCAGCTGGACTGATGCCTCCAGGCGCCACTGAGTGGTTGGAGGAGAGCAAGGTGATTTGTGCAGGTTGTAAATGAGCTTTGTGAGGAGTCTGTTTCTCTGTCCTAGCACAGTTACCCCTCATGGGTGTGAAGGTGCAGGTGTGTTTCAGAGGTAGCAGTGACCCAGGTGCACGACCTTTGGTGGGAATGAGAGATGTTTGTGGCACATCTAATTTGGGTTGCTGTGTTACATTCCCCTGTGGGAATGGTTTCTCCCCCCTCAGGGACCCTTAGAGCTTGTACCATGTAGTTTGACCCTTCCCTCCCTTTTTGACCCCATTGGCTGTATCCCAATTTGCCCCTTCCTGACAAGAGCTAAGAAAAGACCCTGTTCCTCTGTGCACGCTCTCCTTCCCTCTGGAGACCACCTGGAATAAACATCTTACTGCAGCTAAGGGTCAGAGCCTCTTTTGGGTCCTTTTTCCTGTCTATGTGATATATTCCTCCAGAGCCTGAGAAGGCCTGAGCTAGCTTAGACCCTCGGAGGGGTTAAAAGGAGGATTTATTATCATTGCTGCAAATCCCATTTCCTAAGAAGCCTCTGCAGCCCTACAACATGTGAAGCAGTAAATAAAGCTGTGGATCCATGGAGACTCCCAGAAAAGGACTAAAATAATGGAAAATTCAGTTCAGTGAGGGAGAGGAAGGGCTTGTACCTCTCACAGCACATCTGGTGGCGTTCAAACAGCGGGATGTGTTCTTGGAGTAAAGTCATCACAGGCACTTGGGGGAGACAATGCTCACTGTGTGACATAACCACGTGCTGGGGATTTCCTCCCGCCCAGCTGACGGCCTTTGCCTACCGGGATCACCTGTCCTTTGGCTACGTGTACGTGGGGCTGCGGGGCACCGAGGAGTTGTCCAGCCAGTACAACATCAACGTCTACACTCCCACCATGATGGTGTTCAAGGAGCACATCGACCGGCCCGCCGACGTCGTGCAGGTATCGCTCACAGCCCCCTCCAAGAGCTCAGGGAAAGTGGGCAGGGGCTTTTCTGACCGAGCTGGCAATGAGGGGACAGTCAGTGGTGCAGTTTGGAGGAAGAGTGTTGGTTCTCACCTTAAAGCCAGGCTTTGGAGGAGGAGAGGGAGTGTTAGGACAGGGGAAGCTTAGGCTACTCCAGCCTGCTGGGGAGGGGAGACACATGTAACTTCCCAGTCCTGGGGCCTCAAAACATCTTGGGAGGACCACAAGGGCTGGCAGCCTTCTCCAGGAACATCCGTCAGCTTTCCCCTCTTCTTCCTGCTCATTTCTGACTTCTGCTTTCTTGGTCCTTGCCAGGCACGAGAAATGAAGAAGCAGCTCATTGATGACTTCCTTTCCCAGAATAAGTTCCTCATGGTGGCCAGGCTCACCAGCCAGAGGCTGTTCCAGGAGCTGTGTCCTGTGAAGAAGTCTCACCGTCAGCGGAAGTAAGTGACGTGTTCCCGTTTTGTTTCCCAAGGCTCTGGGACTGCTCCTAGAGTCACTTCTGGTTTGATTGTGAGGGAAAAGAGCAATGACTGCATTGGATCATGCTCTGTATCCACACTGTCAGAGAGGTGTCTGGGTCACTGGGATTGCTCTGGCAAGAGCGAAGGTGTTGGTCATTACCTCTCACCTCCAGACTGACTCTCAATGCTGCATCTCATTGTGTCACCCAGGCACTGCGTGGTCTTGCTTACCGGGGAAGGAGAGAAGTTTGCTGAGGCTTATGAGGCCTTTTTGACTTTTGCTGTGGCCAACACAAAAGACACGCTGAAGTTTGTGCACATCTACAGCGATCGGCAGCCGGAATTTGCAGACGCCTTGCTGATGGACGACGAGAAGTATCATGGAAAATCAGCTGTGAGGGTTTCCTTTTATGTTTTTTAATCTCTTCTTCTCTTAGCCTGTCATTTAATTGTTGCTGTACCTTGATCTGACACCTGATTCTGGGCAGTGGTTTGAAATTAATCATGTATCTAGAAGAAAACAAAAGCCCCTTCCTCTCTGACATCTGCCATGCTCTTGGCTCATGCAGGTGGTCATTCTGGAGAGACGCAATAATGCAGGGAAGATCGCCTATAAAGCCTTGGAGGAGGCCTGGCAAGGCAGCAAAGAGGACAACTTCATCCTCCTGGATCTCCTGGACCAGCTGAGGACAGACCCCGGCCTCCTCTCCTCAGAGACCGTTGTGGCAGACCTGAATGACGAGCTCGCTCCTGTAAGTGTGCAGCCTTTCCAGATGCCTGGCATCCCTGTTACCTTTGTGGACAGTCCCATTATGGTAGCTCAGAGGCATTATTTATACTTTAAAATAACAAGGCAAAACTCCTAGAAGATTTCTTGCTTACAGAAGGGAGCTCATGGCATGCTCTGAACCTGTTTGAGCTCTTTATAGCAGTTTTGTCATTTAGTCTTTTGCTTTTTATTCTTTCCGAACAGATGTTCCTTATCCGATGGTTCTACTCCACACTGGACTACATCTCAGACTGCTGGGACAGTTTGTTTCACAGCAACTGGTACGGATTTGGCATCCATTGTTGGTATTCACTGTTTCCCTGTCACCTTATTTTAAAATAATTTTAGCCTCCTTTTGGGTGGGAGCAGGACAGCACTCAAAAACATGATGGTCTTTAAGAAACAAGCTGAGTTTCTGGGGAAGGCACAGAGTGTTATCTGACATAGGCAGGAACTGAAACAGGTAGAAAATGTGAACCCACAGGTCTGACTGCTGCTTGCACATCTTCCCCTCAGGCGAGAAATGATGCCACTCCTGTCCTTGCTCTTCTCCGCGCTCTTCATTCTCTTTGGCACCGTTATTGTTCAGGCTTTCAGGTGAGTGCACAGCAAAATGCTCCCAAGGATAGCTCCTCCTTAACCCCAAGGCCTTAAACACACCCAAAATCACCTTCCTCTGCAGTGATTCGAGTGACACAAGGGACGCTCCACCCTCGGGGAAAGAAGAAACAACTGCAAAGACGGAGAAGAACGACGCGAGCTTCAGCAAAGAGAGTAACAGGTTCCTTCTCTAACTTCTCCAGAATGTTTTCTGCAGAGGCATTGCTGAGGGAGCTCCTGTGCAGGGAGGGTTAGTGAAGAGCAGAGAAGTGCTGAAGTTGCACATAATGCGGTTGTTGTGCAGGGCAGTGCAGGCACAGCAAAAAGGAGGATGAGTGTGCAGCCAGGACCCAGCCAGCGAGGACAGGGGGACACAAATTTGCTTATTAAACAATTCCCACCAAGTTTGTCCAAGACAGCATCCTCAGGGGATAGCAAAGGTCTGACCCACTCATTCAGGAAGATGCAAACCAAGCCATTGCACCAGTTACACTGGCTTTTGTTACAGGGATGGCTCAGCCTAATAGGCTGGCAAATGCACTCTCAGTTTTTCCATCTTCAGCTGCTCCCAGTCCCTTGCCCCCCTTTCACTCGGTGTTTTTGTTGCAGCAGGATTCCCAAAAAGGGCTTTGTTGAGGTGACTGAGCTGACAGACATCAACTACACCAGCAACTTGGTGCGCCTGAGGCCAGGGCACATGAACGTCGTCTTGATCCTGTCCAACTCCACTAAAACCCCCCTGCTCCAGAAGTTTGCCTTGGAAGTCTACACGTTCACAGGGTAGGCTGGCCCCTCTCCCGGGCTTCTGTTGCTGTGTTAAGGACTTGTGTGATGTTGCTCTGGTGACACGTGAGGAGCTGGGTTGGTTCCATTGCCAGGATTGAGTGCTTCTGCCCTCATCAGTGGCAATGAGCCACCAAAAACCAAGAGGCTGTTCCCAGCCAGGTTTGGTGATGGTGGCCAGGGGGGTCCGGTGCTGGTGCCACTTTGGCTGTACCCATGTTTTGACAAATAGAAAGCACAAGAGTGCTGCATACACTGAGCTGAAAAAGGAGCTGTGGCAACACAGCACTACCCTGCCCTTGCTGACAGTTCCTTACCTGTGCAGTAGGAATCCAGCTGGACCCAGGACACATGCTAATCCCACTGTTTTCTCTGCTCCTTCCCCCAGGAGCAGCTCTCTTCACTTCTCCTTCCTCAGCCTGGACAAGCACCGAGAGTGGTTGGAGTATCTGCTGGAGTTTGCACAGGATGCAGCCCCCATCCCAAACCAGTATGACAAGCATTTCCTCGAGCGTGACTACACAGGCTATGTCCTGGCTCTGAACGGCCACAAGAAATACTTCTGCCTCTTTAAGCCTCACAGATCAGGGGATGAGGGGGGAACCCTGGGATCGTGCGAGGATTACAATGCTTTACAACATGTGGAAGCCAGAGGGAAATCCTCCTGCAGCCCGGGATCTAGATCCATTAAAAACAAATTACACAAATTGTCCTTCTGGATGGAACGCCTTCTAGAGGGTTCCTTACAGAGGTTCTATATCCCCTCCTGGCCCACACTAGACTGAGGGATTTTACAGAGATTCTAAGGGGACAAACTTTTTATGAAGATGACAAGGGACAGCTCTTTCCAGGAATACTCAAACAAGCGTGATGAATGGACCTTAGGTTTTAGATGAACTCTCCTGGAGCCGGCAACCAGAACGCACCTCCCGCGTCCGGAGCGCAACCGAGCGCATCCGTGCGCCCTCCACCGCCCCGCCGTGCGTTCAGACGCCGTACAACAGAAGAGCCAAGAAATCTGTCTTGCCCCTCTCGTCCTGCCACATCTGCTTCCCGAGTCTCCCCCATCCTACCTCTTGTTTTACCTCGGTTGAAGAAATCCGTGACTCCCCAGGCGCGGTCAGTGACGTGGGCTGGGTCGCGGTTCTCCCTCCCCGTCCCCGTGTGCTTAGCCCATGGTGCATGGTGTAACTCTGGCAAGACCCTGCAGACTCTCCAGGCCCTGCCCTTGTGAAAGGCCTCCTCCCGCCAGGCAGTCGTACTCTCTCGGCTTTCCCCATGGTAAGTGATGCAGAATCTGGCCAGGAGCATCTCCCTCGTAGCAAACCTTAGCTGGGACTCCCCTGTGGTGCGGGCTCGTGGGCGATCTGCATGTTTCATGCTCCTGTGTCATGGTTCCACCTGCAGCTTCACTGGCTGAACCATAACAGGGAGGGAAAGGGCAAGGCCGTAAAATACTGTCAAAGTGTTGAGCCATTTAAATGTCACGTCGATTTTTCAGATGCCTTTTCTGCTTCTGTTGATTTTAGATGATGTATCCTAGAGCCATAACTTTACCTGCGTCCTCAGATTGTAGGCGTGAGCTGCTATGAGCCAGTAGATGTGTAAAAAAATCTACGTAGCTGCCAGGGAGTCACCTGGGCTCCTTGCAAACACTTTTCCAGCTGTAGTACAAACCAACCTTCCTTTGTATCCAGGAACCTCATCCTTCAATGATTGTATTCTTGAAATGTTGCCCCAGAAGTGCTGTATCATCAGACTGTTGCGTGCGTGTGAAGCTCCTTTGGTTTAGTCTGGGGGTTGAGACATTGGGTTTCAGCCTCTCACCCGTTTCTTTCTTGCCCCAACCTCCATTTCTCCACACTCAGGCTGCTTCCGTGGCTTTGTGTTTGTTTGCTTGGGTATTTCTTTGGTCTTTTGGAAGTGCTGGGGGTGTGGGAGGTTAGAGCAGCTGCACAGCCCTGGGTTTGGACGATGCTTTGCTGTAGCAGTGCCTCAACAGCCGCTTCCAACACCCCAGGGAAAAGGTGGCCCTGGGTAGGGCAGAGGGAGGACAAGCAGCAGCCTCGTGGATCTTAACACTCCTCAAGTGACCGAGTGAGGCAGCAGGGCTTCTCTTTGTGGCCAGGACTGAAATCCTGTGAGGTTTGTTCTTCCTTTTCACTGCTCCAGGGCTGACACTGGCACCCAGGCCTGCTCCTTCCGTGGATCTGCAGCCCTGTGGCACCATCAGGCACTGGCACTGCCAAAGCACAGGGGTGGGGACCAGTGTCCCTTGAGCCACAGAGCACTCAGTGGACAGTGGTGTTAATTCCAGACTCTGCCCTTGCCACCTTAGTTACCATCTTAGCAGAGCAGCCAGTCAGTAGGGATATCTGCCAACCCCTGAGCTAGCTGCAGATCCCACACAGAATTGGGAATGTTCCAGTCACTGCACTCCCTCCGTGCCCTAATTGCTCCCAGAGCCTTGCCTCATTGCATTTCCCCATCCCGGGAGCAGACTGGCACACCCCAACCCCCACAGATCCCCTGTAAAACTGCTTCAAATAAAGGCTGCGATGCTGCAAACGATCCCCACGCGAGGTTAATTAATTCCAGCCCAGTGCACTCAGCCGCAGAATGAGGCACTAAAGTGGAGGGAAGGAAGGTGAGGTCTTCTCCCTGCCCAGGATCTCTTGTGAAGCTCCTGTGAGGGTGCACAGGCAGCTCTGACAGAGAGCAGAGAGGGAGTGAAACACCAGCCTGGTGCTTCTAGACTTCATTTCCACCTGGCTGGAGCAATCACCACAGCACTCCTGCACTTTTCCCACAGCTTGCCATGCAGGATGTGGCTAGAATAGGTTTTAGCCCAGCAGAAGGCTCCACATAATGTCTTAAACATTTGCAATAGCAGAAGAACGCTCTCTGGATCTCTGCTGTCTCTTCAGCTGATCAGAAACAAGGAGAAAACCCTCAACTCATGAAAAAAAAGTGCCTAGTTATGCTACAGCAAGGAATTCAGCCCCACCCTGAGGAAGGGGAGAAGGCTTTATGGCCTTCGCATCCATTGTGTGTGTTGCACGCTGCCAGAATCCTTGGGTTTATTTTCTTTTTAGCACAGGTAACCTCCCCTTTCAGCCAGGGCTGAGCTGAGGGAGTGCTCGCATCAGTCCACCTGTGCCAGCTGCAGCTCGGCAGGAGCACAGCTCCTGGATTTTTATGGAAACTTTTGCAGGGTTGAAGCAAAAGCCAAGCTGCTCTGACCCCTGGTTTAGCTGGCTGCAGTGCCAGTGTGGCACTCCAGGTGTTTGCTGCCTCGAGAGCAAGGTCAGAGCTGCTGATCCCGGGATCTGCCCTCTCCCAGCAGCCGTGAGCCGTCCCCCCCATCATTTCCCAAACACTCGCGGTTCTGTCCCACCCGTGGTGATTTGTAACCCAAAGACTGAGGAGATTTGGTCCTAGTGCACTCTCCTAGCGAGATCTGAGCGATGGCACAGTGCTCGGAGCTCAGGCGAAGGCAGACAGGCCCCAGAGTGGAGGTTGTTCCCAAACTCCTCCCTTTCCCTGTCTCTGCCCTTCACCCACAGCAAGCAGGAGCCAGGACACGAGCGCAGCCTGACAAGTAGGACTGAGAACTAGGTACCTATTTTGCACTTTTGATACTGGGAGGGGGGGAATTAACTTATTTGGCAAACTTATCTTTTTTATTTTGGGGGGTTTTTGTTTTCGGTTTTTGTTTTGTTTTTGTATTTGTGAACAGGCACTGATGTCATTTTGTTTTAAGACAATTACAGGTTCGCAACCAAAATAAACTATTTTAATGTGTGATGAGGATGGCTCTGTGTCTCTGTGTACAAACTAACCTCACCTCCATGTCCTCTCAGAAATTTCAGGAGCATTAAACCGTTCCTGCCACAGGAAACTCCTGGTTATTCCACGAGCAGGAAATCTAGTCAAATATCTCCCTACTCTCAGCAGGAGGCTCAGGCTCCCTTCATGTCCTCCCTTCTTCTACGTTCATTGTCCTGCTGTGACATCCTGATTAGACAAACCTTTTACCAGTGACGGCTTTTCCAGGAGCTCTGTGAGCTGGGGGAACCATTCCAGAGGCAAAATGGCATTAGCCTCATCTATCCCTTCCCTAGGCCAATTCCAAAGCTCCAGACCCCAGTTAAATGGGGTGTTCAGCCTGTTCCCTTCAGTTTCCCAGCTTAAGAGTACCTTTTGTAGTGGTAAATGGCATTTATTTCATGCTGCAAAGCCCATGCTGGCTGCAGCTGGCTGAAGGGAAGGGGACACAGAAAGCCTGGCTGAGGACCAGAGTAGCATTGCCCCAGGGCAGGTGGGAACTGCCCTCACAGTGTCTTCACTCCTGGGAGGACACACAGCATCTCAAACAGTAGGTTTGCCCCCAGGAGGGCTGTATTGCCTAAAAAAACGACAAAAAAGGGAGAAATCTGTGTATATCCAACAGCTTTCACCCTGTGCCTGTCCTGCCCTCAGGCATCTTCAGACTCACCAGAGACATCATACATTGGTGCAACTTCCACAAGGTCACACCCCACTATGTTCAGGCCTTTGCAGCCACGAATGATCTCCAAAGCCTGGGGAAAAAATGGATTTGGGATCAAGAAACACATCTGGCCTAGCAGACCAGTCTGGATTCTACTTTCCCCATACTCCAGTAAGGAAACCCAACCTCTACAGACCAAATCATATCAGTTCCACATTTCCCTTCCTCATCACCATGAGGATACACTTCCTGGCCTCCCTAAACTTCCACTTTGCTGTGCTGGTGAAACAAACTCCTTTAAAGGGAGCACAACACCCCATTCCCCCTGGGCAGGGCAGCGGTGCCCCTCACCTGCGCAGGTGTGAGCCCGGCGATCTCGGGGGTGCCGGTGCCCGGGGCGTAGGCGGGGTCCAGCCCGTCGATGTCAAAGCTGAGGTACACTGGCCTGTCCCCCATCTGCGCCCTCACCTCCCTCATCAGCGGCTCCAGGGACTTCATCCAGCACTCCTCAACCGGGACCACCCGGAAACCCTGCGGGAACATGGGCACGCAGGGAAAGGGGGACATGAGGAGCATCCCTTGTGCTGCTGGGGAATTCTTCCCTTGTACACAGCACTGGTGAGGCTGCACCTTGAGTGCTGTGTCCAGCTCTGTCCCCTCAGTTTAGGAAGGACATTGAGTGCTGTGTCCAGCTCTGTCCCCTCCATTTAGGAAGGACATTGAGTGCTGTGTCCAGTTCTGGGACCTCAGTTTAGGATGGACTTTGAGTGCTGTGTCCAGCTCTGTCCCCTCCATTTAGGAAGGACACTGAGTGCTGTGTCCAGCTCTGCCCCTCAGTTTAGGAAGGACACTGAGTGCTGTGCCCAGCTCTGTTCCCTCAGTTTAGGAAGGACATTGAGGGCTGTGTCCAGCTCTGTCCCCTCCATTTAGGAAGGACACTGAGTGCTGTGTCCAGCTCTGTTCCCTCAGTTTAGGAAGGACATTGAGGGCTGTGTCCAGCTCTGTCCCCTCCATTTAGGAAGGACACTGAGTGCTGTGCCCAGCTCTGTTCCCTCAGTTTAGGAAGGACATTGAGGGCTGTGTCCAGCTCTGTCCCCTCCATTTAGGAAGGACACTGAGTGCTGTGTCCAGCTCTGCCCTCAGTTTAGGAAGGACATTGAGATGCTTGAGCGCATCCAGAGGAGGCAACGAAGCCGGAGAGGGGCTGGGAACACAAACCCTGTGAGGAATGGCTGAGGGAGCTGGGGGTGTTTAGCCTGGAGAAAAGGAGGGTCAGGGGTGACCTCATCACTCTCTACAACTCCCTGAAAGGTGGCTGTGTCAGGTGGGGATCAGTCTCCTTCTCTGGGCAACAACAGACAGAATGAGAGGACACAGCCTCAAGCTGCATCAAGGGAAATATAAGTTGGATATTAGGAAGAAGTTTTTCACAGAGAGAGTGATAAAGTACTGGAATGGCCTGCCCGGGGAGGTGGTGGAGTCACCATCCCTGGATGTGTTTAAAAAAAGACTGGATGTGGCACTGGTGCCATGGTTTACTTGAGGTGTCAGGGCATGGGTTGGACTCCATGATCTTGAAGGTCTCTTCCAACTTATTAATTCTGTGATTGTGTGATCTACCGGGAACAATCCTCATTCCAGGGCGAAGCTGCAGAAGTGCACCTGCAAACACCTTCCACTCCCCACACACACCCTCTAACTCTCCACTCAGCTGACACTCAGTGAGCTGGGAGTGCCTGTCCTGCAGACAAGCCGCTGGCATAGAACAACAGGCAAAAAATGCATTTATTTCCCGCTGCAGCCAAGTCAATACTACTGACGCGCTATATTTACGGCAGGGAGAGCGCACACAGCGCGGGGCTGCGGATCGCGTTACCTGTTCCCGGCAGTACTTGTGGGGATCGGGGTCATAGGAGGAGCCTCGGATGCCGATCTGCACCACGCGGCCGCGGTCCAGCAGCGCTTCCTCCGCGCTCCGCCGGAACGGGCTCCCGTGGTAGATGCTCTCGCCCAGGGCCGAGTCCCCGGTGTCGGTGTGAGCATCCACGTGCACCAGCCCCAAAGGACCGTGCCTGGTCGGGACAGGGTGGCCGCGTTAGTCCTGTCCCCTGCGTGGGGGCCCTGCCAACAGCAGGGACAGCAAACCAGGAGCCTTCCTGAGGCGCTTTCCCAGGTCCTTTCTCTCCATCTCCAGATTAGAAACTTACTTTGCCGCCAGGGCCTGCAGGATTGGGTATGTTATGGTGTGATCTCCACCTGCAGGAGGACACAGGGAAGAGGGGAATACACTATGAGAGCTGTGCAGCGCTCATTACTTTTGTTCCCAAGTAATTTTTTCCCCTCTTTACATTTATCCTGCACTTATTTATGCAGGACTTCATTGCCAAAGGAAAACTAACACTCCCAGGTGGAGTTTGCATCCTCTCACTCTCCTGGGCCCTCTCTTCTCCTGGTCTTCCCTCTAGGGGGGACCAGATATGCAGGACTGCCAGCAGGGACAGCCTGTGGAGCAGGACCCTGGATTTGGCTTATAAATAGATATTTGTTCAGTTTCTGAGGACACTGTAACTGTGACTTGGCCCTCAATACTCCACACACTCACTGCCTTCAGCGATGCCAAGCAGTAACAGCTACGAACTTGAACGTGCACCCAAATCAGGCCTCGTGCAGAGCCTGGTGCTCGCTCAGCTGGAGGGACACAAGGGACAAAACCTGCTCTTGCTTTGGGTCCTGCTCAACAGGACACCAAAAACACATCACTGGTTATATTTACAGAACTGACCCATCCTCCTCATTTCTGACCCAAAGGAAGAGGCACCACAGAACATTCTGTTCAGCAGAGAGCCTGTGAATTTACCCAAGATACAGCACAACAGCTCAGGCAGGGGACGGATTCATCACTTGCCTTCTGCCAAGCCTGGACTGAAGGATGGGAGGAGCGGAGGGAGTCTGACAGAGCCAGGGCACAGTGGCAGGACAGGCAGACACGGGCTCCTTACCCAGGGTGAGGGGCACACAGCCGGAGGCCACGATCTGCTGGTAGGACTCGCGGATGAGGCGGCAGCTGTCGGGCAGGTTGTAGAGGTTGATGTTCACGTCCCCGATGTCGGCCACCCGCAGGGAGTCGAACGGAGCCGCGCCGGTGCTGCCGTTGTAGCGCCTCACCATCGCCGACTCGGCGCGGATCTGCCGCGGGCCGAACCTGGGGGACGCCAGCAGGCATCGCTCCCTGCACTCCTCTCAGCACAGGAGAGCCATGCCCCATGGCCAGAGGGAAGCAGCAGCCTCCCCGGCTGGCCCTTACCTGGCTCCCGGCCGGTTGGAGGTGCCTGTGTCCAGCGGGACACCGACAAACGCCGCGTCCAGCCCCTCCGCTGACGCCTGCACGGGAAGCCTCATCATGGAGCAGACCCCCACGGGCCGGGCCACGAGCAGGGCACTGGGGGGCACGTTGAACCGCGAGCTGCAGCGGCTGGGGGCTCTGCTCCCTGGGACCAGGGGCTGGAGGAACCCTGCAGGCGCACTGGCTGGGGAGCTGGAGGTGGCCGGAAGGGCCGGGGGCCGCGGGCTGTGGTGTGAGGTGGTCACCACAGTGGTCACCACAGTGGTCACAGCCGGCTTGGGAGCGCAGAGCCCAGCTCCCCGGGGCAGCAGCTGGCTGCAGGCAGCCCTGAGCAGAGGCCTCATCCTGACCCACATGCTCCCACCCTCTGTCCCACTGGGAATGCAGCGAGGGGTGCTGTGGAGCCCGTTCCCAGCCGGGGCAGAGCGCCAGCTGCCTCTGCCAAGCCTCCGTCCAGGGATCAAAGTGCACCGGACACTGCACTGCCCGGGGAAGGGCAGAAATCCAGCCCAGTCCTCACATTCACCCTCCCAGCCACCCCTTTTCCCAATGGCACAGTCCTGGCAAACACTGGGAACAAACACGGCAGCGAGGGGCAAAAGTTTGTGCAAGGATTAGCGGGACAGGGCAGGAGGGACAAGCTGGGAGATGTCCCAGTTTGCTCCCCTCAGGCATTTGCAGACAGCACGGCAGCATTTGTTGCATTAACAGCCTGTACTTTTAAACTGCACACCACAAAAGCACCCAGAGTGCTGAAGAATCATAAAAATGTCTTGTTAGCAAAAGGCAGAAAGGAAAGAAGACAAAAGAGAAGTCTGACCTCAGCAGAACCACGGGGGAACAAAATGCAAGCACAGGGGAAGCATTAACAGGGATTTAAGGACCAGAGGGACAAGCTGCAGGACAAGCATTTTAGGCCATTTTTGAGGACAGAACTGAAACAGTTTCCAGGGTGGAGCAAGTTTCCAATGGGTGGAGTTCATCAGCACAGATAAAACCCTGGCTGGGTAAATACAAACACTTGGTACAGGATGGCTCCAGCCCCTGATTCTGTTCCCTAATTGTATAGAGAACTGGACCTTGGAGAGAGAGGGAAAGGCACAGGAATGGTGTTCATGGCAGAAAAAGGGCTCAGAGTAGAGATCCACTACACAGCAACAGCATTTACTCCTCAAAAGGCTCCACAGAGTGTCCAGGGCATGGGACTCACTGCCAGACCCAGGCACACACAAAGCAAAGGCAGCAGAAATGCTGTAAGAGCTCAGTAATGTAAGAAACAGCAGCACACACTTTGGTTGGGTCAGATCAATGTTACAAAGGGTTTTTTTGGCAGTTTTTCCCCTCAAGAGCTCATTTCCCCCAATTCCCCAGGCTCTGTGCTCTTTGCTGCACCAGAACAAGGAGCAGAACCCTGAGCACGGGTTACCCTGTGATGATTAGGGGGTATCAGCCATTGTCCAGGAGGAGCCAGTGATTCACCACGCAGGAGAATACAAAACACATCCCCAAGGCAAGGTCTGTTCCTCTTGGGGAAATTCTGCTTGGAGTAAAACACCGTGTTCCACAGTCAGCACTGGAAAGAGCTGAATCTGCACTTAAGACACCCCGGAACCAACGCTCCACAGCCCAAATTGGATTGAGAGAACCCACACAGCCACAGAACTTTAATTTATTGTGCAACAAGCATAAATATCTTTCTCCCCAAGCTCCTCTAAACACAATTACAGCCATGAAATTGAATGCTGTTTCATAAACATGGCTGCTGTTATTTAGATTGATGTCCTCCCCACCCAAAGGGTATTATCTCATTGAAGGAAACACAGGCAGGTAAAAAGAGCAGAGCATCACATTAAGCTCTTTAAGCAGGGGCTGCTGCCCAGCCTCACTTTGTTTGGAGCATTATCCCTAACTGGAGAGTCTGACTCAGCCTTGGACCTTGGGGCAGCTGCCACCACAGAGCTACAACAGTTAAGAACAACGATAAGAGGGGTTTGAGGATGATGTGCTTCCACTCTCCTGCGTACAACTGCAAGGTTTTTCGTGCTGCTGACGCTCACGTTACCAGGCAGCACCTCCTCAGGAAGTTTTCAGGCTGTCATTTCACAGCTCAGAAGAAAATGAGTTTCAAACCACTCTGGTGACCCCATGAACAGAGACTGCAGGTCCCTCTATCAGCTTGGATCTGTGTGTTGTTTAAATGGTGATGTTTCTATGTAAAATGCAGCCAGACACTGCCTCCTCCCAGCCACCCCTCTGAAATGATTCTGCTTCATTCAACACACACCTTACAAGTCAATTAATTCCCAAAAGGGACCAAAACCAACCACGTACCTCTGGCCACCTGCAAGGTCCACACACCCTCCCCCCAGAGGGTAAGGAAGCAAGGGCATCTCCTCTAGCAGGGACAGAAAAGCAGCGTGGTTAACACTGGCTAGAGAGAAACTCAAGCTCCTAAACACAGGCCTGCAGCTTGTTCCCTAAAGCACTACAGGACTCCAGACAGACAGAAAGGACAGGTTCCTATGTGCCTTTAGAAAGTGCCATTTACGTGGGACGCTTGTGTTCTAGATGGTTCCTTCACCCAGAATGGCTCCTCCAAGCCAGCAACAGGAATATTGCTGCCCACAGGTCTTCAAACTCGAGGTTTGCCAAGAAGCACATCTTCATTTTGGTTTCTACCTGGCTCTTCTCCGCCAGCCTGTTGGTGAGCAGGGTGGCTGCAGACTGGCAGAGCAGCCAGGCGATCATCTGGTCAGGTTTTAGGGACCTGGATGCCACCACATTGTCACCCCAGAGGCTCAGGTGCAGCACGTTCGCAGCCACTCTCGCAGACAACCTCTGCAAGGGGAAGGGGAGGGGATGTCACCATGAGATTTCCTAGTTTTCTGAGCGTTCATATTAAAGCAGAAGGTTTCACTTTCTCATGCTCTTTCATGTAAACAGGGGATCGTGTTTTGTTAATATTACTACTGTTTTCACATCCTTCTCCAAAGACAAGAGAGGTTTTGTGATAGTCCTTTTGACCAATGTGGTTGAGAGGTGGGGATTCCACTCTCCAATCCATGGTCACCTTTCTTAAAGTATATCAGAGCATGTAATAAACAAAGGGTGGATTTTCTCTGCTTTCTCTGACAACTTCCAAGTCTCAGTGTGTGGTCATTTGAGTGTGGCAAACAGTGACAAGGGGAGATCAGCTGATCCTGCTGCACTCAGCCACAGCAGCAGCATGGAGGACTGGCACCTTCAAAACTCCCTGGGGTCCCCCCTAAGGCACCACCCTGTGAATTAGAAAGCCCTTTGAGACTATTACTGTGTATATATATATATATATCTAATGCTGTGTGTAACCCTCCAGTGTGAGGTCTGGTCCCGACACAAACATCTCCTGAAATCCCTGAAGTGATTCAGCACCACTCAGCAAAGACTTTTTCAGCTTTGATCCTTATGCTGTCCTTTGATCCTGCAGTGAGATCTGGATTAACCCCTGCACCTGCAGCCCTCCAAGGCAAAAAGATCCACCAGGGATACTCCCAAAGAGGATATCTTGAAGGCAACAGCTTCTTACCTTGTTGGGATCTCTCTGAAGCAGCATCTTTATCACCTGCTTCACCTCGTGGGGCACGTGGTCGGGCAGGCTTGGCAGCTGCTCCTCCCGGTAACTTCTGCTCTCCAGAGCCGAGTCCCCGTGGCCATAGAAGGGATTGGCCAGGCCCAGGATCTCGTAGGCAATCGCTCCAACAGCCCAAGCATCAGCTTTACTGTAGTTGATCACCGTGCCTGGACCAGGGGATGCTGTGATCACCTGCCACAGAGAGTGGGCTACTCAAATAAACAGCTCCAGTGCAGCCTCTGTGCTGAAATTTGATTTTCAGTGCTCAAAACAGCATTTTCCCTGTAATAAACTTAGGCACTGAATCCAAATGCGGGTTGCATCTGAATCTGTGGTGTAAATATTCCCTGTTGGCACTGCTCAGCCCACTGGGATGCTTGGAGAAGTCTGAACATTGCATTGAGGCTCCAGCCACTGCCCTGACCAGCATTCCCAGAGTCCCAAGGGCTATCTCCTGCTGGAATTATGGAGACAGGAGACCTGCAGAATAACAACCAACACCACGACAAGGTGCTCCAGGTCCAGCACACAGTTAAGGGTATCTTGGCTTTTATTAGGCTTATTATCAGAGAAATAAAAAAGAACTGTAAATAATTTCACAACTGCCTTGAACTTCAGCCAAAAGCTACTGTTGCAACACAAGGACTGCTGCATAAAATTGTTAACAGTTACACAGAAAGGGGCCTGAATAAAGACTAAAGAGTAAATTTGGGGTGGGAAGGGAAAGGCTGATTCTGCCTCTTAACACCAACTAATTACATTTCCCCTGTTAGAGCTCAAGGTATCTATTTGACACAATTCAGCACAAATGTTCACCAAGCCTAACTCAAGGTAGGACACAAACCTTCCATGCCACCAAAACTTAGTCCCGAGAGCAGGACAAGCAGAAAACCAGCACCACAGAGCACTTCTAGAGAGGGATTTACCTCAGGTGCCATGAGGCAGCCGTTGCCACCCCGATCCACGTAGGAGCTGGTGAAGGGCAGCCTCAGGCCGATGCTCTCGTCTGCCAGACAGCAGCCAAAGTCAGTGATGACCAGCCAGGGACAGCCAGCTGTGAACAACACGGGAGTGCCACAGTTAGGGGACAGTTTGGGAGGAGCTGGCAGCACCAAACACCACCTCACACCAACAGCCAGCCTGGTGTCCTCTGACTGACTGAGGGGGCATTCGATCCCCTCATTCAGATTGTGGGTGAAGACAGTCAGTAGAGTAACCTGGTCTTGTGGGAGGTGTCCCTGTCCATGGCAGGGATTGGAATGAGAAGAGCTTTAAGGTCCCTTCCAACCCAGGCCATTCCATCATTTTAAGATTCTAAATCCTGAGTCCTGGGGAACAGAGAATCCTGTGTTGCCTGGAATCCACCCTGGCCTGGTCTCTAGGAAGACAGGGTGGATTCCAGAGGTCTCTGTGTCTCTCTCCCTGATACCCTTCAGTCAAATTCTTCCACTCCTAATTGCACAGACCTGCCTGCCTCCTATTGCTTCCTGCTGATTTGAATCTCAATCACACCAAAAAAGAGTGATTAAAACTGCCACTAGAGGCTTACAGAAGAACACATCGATGAAAATGCTGCTTCCCTTCCCTCCCAAGCCATGTTTCATCATCCCACGGTGCAGCACTATTGACCTGGCCATGGGGTGGGATTTTAAGAGGCTCTCTGTACCCTTTGGCTTGGGAAAGATGACAGAACCAAGAGCCTGAAACAAAGGCTCCTGCAGCATCCCAAATGTGGTGTTCCCAGATGCTCCAGTCAATGCTGGCTGTGCTCATGCAATCCATCACTTCAGCAATGCACTGTGCCCATGTTAATGATCCAAAACCTCAGGCACAGACAGGATCTGCTGCAGTGACAGCAAACACTAGGCTAAAAACTAAACCTGAGATTATTCAAAAGGTTTGATGCTTCTTTCCCCCAAACATGCAGCTGGGTGGGACTTCCCCAAATACCAACATGACCAAATCACTTCTGTGAATTAACTGGCATTTATGCTCAGGGATCTACATACCAGAATCAATTTCAACCAGGATGTTGTCAGATTTGAGGTCTCTGTGTGCTATTCCATGTCGAACAAGGTGGTCCACACCTTCCAAGAGCTGCAGAATCATCACTGTGGAGAGGCGAATGTCTGGAGTGTTCTCCTGCAGATACTGGTGCAGCGTGCAGGGGTAACTAGGCAGAACAAGGAAAAAAAATGGGAATTAGTATCCTGGAGGCTTATCACTGGCAGCTCAGTCTCAGTGTTGGCTGAGCTCATTACTGATTCTACTCCATCTCTAGCAGTGTGCTCAGACTAGGGGTGAAGTTCAGGCTTAGAAGGGCAGACAAATGGGGACAAACTCCACATTTCTCACTTTAATTTGGGGTAATTATTAAAAAGAACGGTTTGTCTTCATTGTGGAAGTGCAGTCAGAACCTCAAGGACTTGGAACAGCTCCTGGGAGGCGTTTCCAAGAGCATACTCTACTCTTTGGCAGCAGCCCAGACCAGGCTTTGCAGGGACACAGCACCCAAGGCACGTTAAACTTCTCTCCACCTACTTCTTCATCACCAAGAAGAGCGTGCGGCTGTGACCGATCCCTCTGGGGTTCAGGCTCAAGGGAAGGACGTCAGGGTAGTCAGCAAAGGCTCCAGGCAGCAGAGGGACGGAGGACGTGAACGCTCGGATCACCTGGATGATATTTGGATGAGGTTGCAGCTTCTTCCTCCCAAGGACAGGTTTTCTGTGCAGAGGAAAGACACCACAGATTGCACGGATCCCTCGGTTGGTTCTGATGGATCACAGGCACAGTGCTGCTATTGCTGGAATTGCTTTTTGTTATTATGGCCTGTCCTCCACACCAAAGGGTTCCCCAGCAGTGAGCAAACACGTTTGTTCTGCACTGAGAGCTCATCGGGGGAGATTAAAGCTGCACAGGGTGGATTACAGGACTCCACGTTAAGCAAACAGTCAGACACTCACATCCTGGAATCCATTCACTGAGGAAGAACATGGGCAGCAGTTTCATGGCCCATTTCCCAACCAGCACCTCAGCCCAATGTTTCCCAGGTGGATCAGAGCACCTGCAGCCCTTACAGACCCACTGCAGCAATGGGGCATCTCCCAGCACCTTCCCCGGAGCTCAGAATCCACCCCGGTGCCTCCCAGAGCAAACTGAGCCAGTCAAGGCCTCACTGGGGCTCTGCTGTAACTGCCTTTCCCTATTCACAGTGGCCAAACAGGAAATAAGGTGCTTTACCTGCACTTCAAACAAAGCTTTGATAAAACCCCTCACACACAACATAGAGCTTTCATTTCACAAGCCTCACTAACCCTTCCATGCTGCTAACAAAGGCAGAGCCAGGCCTAGGCTGATTCTCCATTCAAAAAAAGCTACAGCAGCTCTAGAGGATGACACCCAAATGCAATTACTTTTTTAGACACATAATAAAGGTCAACTTCACACTGGGAGTATCAATTTAGACCCTCTGCTTTATGGCACAGGCAGGAAGCTCTCGCTGGCCTGAAAAGCAGGTTACCTATTTGTCTGCAACACAGATGTCTCCTCCCCTGAATGTCAAATATCCCATTGGCTGCTCTATTCCATTCCCAGCCAGCCATTCATTATTCATTTGTATTGGCAGCCGGGAGGAATTTGAAATTTAAATCAGACAATCTGGGCTCTGGACTCCATTGTTTCAAATGGAACAAGAAGATGCATTTCTGAACAAAAAGATAGCTAACTTCAGGTAATTTAGAAGTTTCCATGAGATTTTCCACCTTCATGCTGTTTGCTCACTGTCCACTCAGGTCAAAGAGTAGGAACTGAGTAATTTCCATTTTCCTTCTCACCAGTTTTCCTGCACTAAAACAGTTTCAACTGTCCCCGTTTCAACAGTTTCCCTGTCCAGCACCCATTTTACACCAAACCAGTTTGCAAACCTCACAGTCAAATTGTATTACAGTGAAATCATTCGATGTTTAATACTCAAACTGTTACCAATTGCAGTGATGCAATTAAAAAGCATCACAATACAAATTCACATGGTGTTTAACCAGTGGCTCGTCCAGCCTTTACCTCAACAAATGTCAACACAGGGAAGCTAAGACACAGCCACAGACACCCACCAGACCCTGGCAGGACCCCAAATGCTTCCAAATTATTGGTGCACACTTCCAACCCCCTCTGGACCACATTTAGCAATGCATTTCCCTGCATGCCAACAAACTTAACAATGCCCAGGTATACCTGCTTTCAGCAGCTATTCTAGAAAGCCCTGCTCACCTTCTTAACAGTGCAAATTGCTGCAAAATTAATCAAGGGATAAAATTAGCACCTTGCCAGCTCCGTACCTGCGGCCAGAGACAGCTCCGTATTCCCCGGACAAGGCAATGCCTGTGGCTGGGACGAGCTCTTGGCCCATGGCACTGAGGATGGCTTCACTCGAGGAGCCTGCCTGCAACAACAAACACAGCTCACGTTGGTTCCTGCTCCAAAATCATTCATCCCCCACATGAGCTGAAAGCAGATAATCCTGATGCTGGCACTGCGTCTGGAGCTGCATCGACTGAGAGCAGATTCCAGGATTTCCCTCCCTTGAAAATCAAGGAAGGCAATTAACTGCCTAAAGAGTTCACCAAGGGAGGCTGCCAGGCCTTTATTAGCAGAAAGAAATCTATTTGTCACTTCAAATGTATCCTTGATGGTCAGCAATCCAAACTACACCTCAGCATTCGCCTTCAACTTCCAAACCCAAGTGGAAGAGCCCATAGCTAAATGTCTGGGTCTATACTGGGAGTCCAAGGGGTTCTAGATCTTGACATTTTGGAAGATTCTCTTGAAATATTCACTCAATGGGGAAAGCCACATGGACTTTTTTAAACGTGGAAGAGCCACACTGAAGACCTGGATCACCAGTCACCCAGGCTGGGAAACATGGGAGCAGATCTTGGACAGTCACCTCACAGCAAGGCAGGTTCCTGTGCACCCTGAGACCACTGACTCTTCAGGAAGAAAACCCACCTCTGTCCTGACACTGTCAGGACACCAATTCCTAAATCACTGGCAGCAGTGGCTTTCCCCTTCTTAGACCTTTCCAATAGAGCCAGCCTCAGAAAAACTTTTCTTCCCAAAACCTCTACACCCAACAGCTCCAGCAGCAGCTCTCAGTGCTGATTCCAGAGGATGATGAATGCTAATTACCTCGCTCTGGGACTCTTCACTAACACTTTACATCTCCAGTGTCACCTACCAACAGCTTTGTTGTGACACACTCATCCTGCACGCCATAATTAATGCTTTCAACACTTCAGTATTAAGGGACTCTAATTGGGATTGGAGATGGAACAAACGTAGGTCCAATCAATATGGTTATAACATACATTCTCCTCTTTATTCTCGAAATGGCTGGTTTTATACAGTGTCAGATAGTTTACAGCTGCAGGTGCACTTCTATTGGCATTCAGCGTGAACAAGTATGTAAACTATTTCAGTTTAAGGCTGTGTTTCTATCCTAACTGCCCTAGCTAAAGCATGCACACACCTTAACTGAATTTCTAACTGCACCACAGGTTTATCTACTACTACATGGGCCCAAATCTGAGGCTTTGCAGGCCCAAATCTGAGGCTCAGTTTGGGATAGCTCAACCTTCATTCCATAAGACATCCTGCTCTTGCTACAAAACAATCCAGCCGGAATTCATTCCCCACCAACAGACACGGGCGATTCAGCGCCGACTCCTTACCGAAATGTTCCACATCATTTTGATAGCCAAGGGAAAAGCCCCTTTGGGTTGGTGCTGCACTACAGGCTCCCCTTCAGCCCCCGGGGAGGCTGAGGCAGGGTCGTGCTGCGGGGCTGGCAGGCGGCTGCTCCCCACACAGTCCCGAGGACGGGGACAGAAGGGAATGGCTGCTTCGTACACGGCAGCGCTGCAGCCCTTCCCGATGGGCTGCCCGATGAGATACTCCTCCAGCTTGAAGCCCTGCCAGCGCAAGGAGCTCAGGGGATCTTTCTGTGGCTTGTTCTTCCCAACAAACACGGTCTGAAAGGAATGTGAACAGAAAAACCCGCTCTGTTATCCCAGACTTCCCAGCCAAGGAGAACTTGGTGTTTCAGCGGTATCACACGTCCCAGAGGGTTGGTCCAGCCTGAAAGTCTCAATCAGAGTCAAACCATCGGGCACAAATCACTGTAACCACATGAAAGATCCTCTGTAGGCCATATATTTTTGTCTGATACAATTTAACCCTAAACCAGTCTTTCCTAAAGGTGCTCATTTTGAGGAAGGAGATGAACCAGGAGGGGGAGTCATTTGCCAATCTAGAATATAAATATATTTTGCTCAGAGAAGTTGTGGCTGCCCCATCCCTGGAAGTGTCCAAGGCCAGGTTGGGAAAGGCTTGGAGCGACCTGGGATAGTGGAAGGGGTCCCTGTCCATGCAGGGGTGGAAAGAGATGGGCCTTAAAATCCCTTCCAGCCCAAATCATTCCATGATTCTGTGGCTGTGTAAAGAGAAGTTTAACTGAACACTTCTGAAAACAGATGCATTATCACACTTTTCTCCCTCTCCATAAATAAATCAGACAAACAGCATTTAAAAGAAAATCCAATTAAATGCAGCAACAGGAAAAACAGTGGCCTTTTTTGAGGCAGTCAGCTGTGAGGTCTGGTTAGTTTGAGGAAGAGTGAATCCATGACGGGAGGGAGCTGAGGGAGGAAATCAAGAGCTGTGGGAGAACACACAGGAGGCTGTTCTGGAGTTTCACCACAGCCCATGATCCTACAGGTCTGGTGGTGGCCCAGCTGTCACCTGGACTGATACAAACAAGTGGCCTTCTCTGTGAGCTGCAGCCCCAAAGCAGCGGTGACACCTCAGGGATCTGTCATCGGACACAGACACAAGGACACCAAATGGAACAACCCAGCGAGGACAGAAAGAGAAAGCATCCCGAGAAACTTCAGGGAATGCGTCTCCTGGTCAGTGGAGCAGGTGACAGCTGGCTCTGAGCACCAAAGGTCTATTTTTAGCCAGGAAATATGTTCAGCACCATCCGTCCCCTGTGCCCTGCCAGGACAGCCTGGCCCAGCACCACAGGGTCCCCATCTGTCTCAGGCAGAAGGGAAGGACCTGGGGATCAACATCAGTGTCCTGGGACATGAGACCCCCACCAGCAGGGCTCCAACCCCCTCTCTCTGTGGGGGGACAGGGAGTGAGGGTCCCCTGCTTTTTAAAGTACCCGCTTTAGGGTGGTGAGGGGCTCCTGAGTGAGAGGCTTCCCCAGGACTCTATTTTTGGGGAGAAAGAGGTGCCTGTGGGGCTGCTCCCACCTTTGGGGAGGTGCCTGAGGGGTGCTCATTGCAGCACCCCTCCCCTTCCTTGGGGAGAGATGGGGACATGCCTGGGGGGCTCCCCACGCTGTGCCCTGCACAGGGGCTGTCAGGGGCGCCCCACGGTAGTGATCCCCCTTCCCTTCATGAGGGGCTCCATAAAACAAGGCTCTCCCCTCCCCTTCACCAAGGGTGTCTGGGGGCTCCCCACAGCAGTGACCCCCACCCTCCACCCGAGAGGGGGCATCTGAGGGGCTCCTCACAATCCCCCTCCCCTTTATGGATGATGTTTACCGGCTTCTCCAGAGCAATGATTCCCTCTACCTTTAATGGGGGCTGTCTGAGGGACTCCCCAAAGCAAAGACCCCCCTTCCCTTCATGGTGGGCCGTGTCTGAGTGGCTGCCCACAGCACCGACACTCTGTGACGTTCATGGAGGGGGGTTCAAGGGGCTCCATACATGAAGGACCACCCTCTTCCATGAAAGATGTCAGGACGGCTACGACCCGCTGTGCCCTTCTTAGGGTGGTGACTGAAGATTTCCTCCCGAGCAACGCCCCCCTTCCCCCTCACGGAGGCCGCTTCCCACCTGGATGTGGCGACACGCCGCCTCAGCCCGGCGCTGCTCCTCCAGGCGCGGCTCCACCAGGCCCAGCGCCATGGCCAGCGCCAGGCAGACGCCACCGCGGCCCCGCCGCGCAACGGCCGCCAGCCCGCCCGCCGAGCCGCGCAGGAAGAGGCGGCGGGCGGCCGGCAGCCAGGCCAGCCAGGGCCGCCATGGCGCGGGCGGCGCGGCGGGCGCGGAGCCGGGGCCGGGGCCGGGGCGGGGGTCGGGGCGGGGGGCGCGGGGGGCGCAGGGGGGGCGGCACCGCGGGAGGAGCCGCAGGGCCCGAGCCAGCAGCAGCCGCACCGCCATGGCCGCCGCGTCAGGGCGGGGGGCGGGGCCGGAGCGGGCCAATGGGGAGAGGCCCCGCCCAGAAACACGCCCGGCGAGGGGCGGGGCCACGCCCCCCGCGACGGGGGCGGAGAGGTAATGGGGAATGGGGAATGGGAATGGGAATGGGAATGGGAATGGGAATGGGAATGGGGAATGGGAATGGGGAATGGGAATGGGAATGGGGAATGGGAATGGGAATGGGAATGGAAATGGGAATGGGAATGCGAATGCGAATGCGAATGGGAATGGGGAATGGGAATGGGAATGGGAGTGGGGAATGGGAATGGGAGTGGGGAATGGGAATGGGGAATGGGAATGGGAATGGGAATGGGAATGGGGAATGGGAATGGGAATGGGAATGGGAATGGGAATGGGGAATGGGAATGGGAGTGGGGAATGGGAATGGGAGTGGGGAATGGGAATGGGAGTGGGGAATGGGAATGGGGAATGGGAATGGGAATGGGAATGGGAATGGGAATGGGAATGGGGAATGGGAATGGGAATGGGAGTGGGAATGGGAATGGGATGGGAATGGGAATGGGAATGGGAATGGGAATGGGGAATGGGAATGGGGAATGGCAATGGGGAATGGGAATGGGGAATGGGAATGGGAATGGAGAGGGGCGTGGAGTGGGATGTGGAGTGGGCAGGGAATAGGGCACGGAGTGAAGCATGGAAATTAGCATGGAATGGGGCATGGAGACGGGCAGGGCGCAGGGCATGGGAGTGGGGCATGGAATGGGGCATAGAGCAAACCCTGGAGCAGGCATGGAGTGGGGCACTGAACAGGGCATGGAAGGGGACATGGAGTGGGGCATGGAATGGGATGTAGAGGGCATGGAAGGGGACATGTAGCAAGGCATGAAGCAGGATATGTAAGGGGACATGGAGTGGGGCATCAAGCAGGGCATGGAATGGGTCATGGAGCAGGGCACAGAGCAGGGCATAGAGCAGGATGCAGCCAAGGTAAAGCCTTGTGCAATGCAGGGCATGGAGGACAAGCTGGGAGTGCCTTGGCATGGAGAACAGCACTGCCCTGGGAACAGCAAGGGCACAGCCCAGTGTGTGGAACCATCAAATCACAGAATCACAGACTGGTTTGGGCTGGAGAGGACCTCAAAGCCCATCCTGTTCCACCCCTGCCATGAGCAGGGACATCTTCCACTGTCCCAGCCTGCTCCAAGCCCCATCCAAACCTGGCATTGGACACTTCCAGGGATGGAGCAGCACAGCTTCTCTGGGCACCCTGTGCCAGAATCCCTCTCTCCCCCGCTGCCCATGCTGTGTGATCAGCCCCACAGGCGAGGCACACTCAGCCTCTCATCCACCAGCATCTCCAAGTCCTTCCCAGCAGGAGTGTTCTCCATCTTCCAGCCAGTATGGATACTGGGGGTTGCCCTGACCCAGCACCCTGCACTCGGCTTTGTTGAACCTCTCGAGGTTCCCAGGTCACATCCAGCACCCACCAGCCCTGCCTGGGCTGCAGGACAGCCCCAAGACCCCTCTCTCTGTGTTTCATTACTTGCTACAACTGCAGGAGATAAACCAGAACTGCTTTTATTTCACTTGGACGAGACAGAAATGCTCAACCCAGCGCTGGTTGGGAAATGTAACAAATTCATTTATCATTGTATTATAAATCAATAGTACGATCAACAAATGGCATTACCCTGGAAGCACAAAACCCTCCAGAATTTCTCAAAAACTCCTTGTCCTCTTCTTCACCCCGAAGAGAATAAAAGCAAGGAAAACAAGCCAGGGAGAAAGCAGCAAAGGACACGCCCAGGGCGATAACCCTCCTGTTCCAACAATCCACCTAATCTGGACTGGCTCACTAATTACTTCTGGGGCTGATGGGCCTTTTCCTTCTTGCTATCGCTTCTCTTTAGAGCTGAGGGAACTAGCACTTTCCCAAGCAATGATTTTGCATTATTCAGGAGTGGTTTCTGTACCAAAGCCTGCTTGAGCTGTGCATCAAACCCATGTCCTCCCTCCCTTGCCTACAGGGATGTCTGGATGCTTTTTTCACTAATAAAAGGGAATTTCTATTATTTGATTTTGCCATTTCCTTGGGCCAAGGTGGAGCTGGAGTCTGCGAATCAACACTGAATCAGAAGATGAGTCAGAGGAACAGGCAACTTAACAGTATAAACACATTTCCCACTGTGTTGTACCCAAAAAGTTGCTTAAAGGCTGAGGAAATTGGGGAAAACCATTGTCCCCTGTGCCTAAGGGCAAAGGCTGGTGGTGGCCATGCTGTTCAGACCTTCTTCAAATCCTCAGGACCAAAGGAGAGTGGCAGCAGCTCCTCCAGCTTCTTGACAATGTAGGTGCCATCTGCTTTGGTCAGGTAGACATCCCAATCTGTGCCAAACTGGAGGAGGAGAAAGGAGAGCCTGATGAGAGAGAAGAAGGGAAGAACCTGCATTTCTTCCCCAAATTACTCATACACCCCTTTTATTTTCAGGTTCACAGAGAGCATCCCCCTCTATTGCATGTATTTTGGGTGGGCTTACCAGCATTACTCCCCCCAGAGGATATTTTGGGCTCAGATCCTGTGTTTTTACCCCACCATCATGAGCCCCAGTGCCTCTGAACCTGCTGGATCTGACTCTCGAGCAGAGCACCACAACCTAAATATTAACAACCCAAAAACGGGCTGTGGGTGCTGGGATTCCTGCAGAGGAGGGAGACAAGCTGGACAGGATCTGTAGGAAGCTCAGCTTTTGCAGGAAAACCCCATTTTCAGGCTTGCCAGAGCCAGAGCAAAGACTCTAGGGCAAAACCCTGCACCTGGAGGAATAAACCCCCCTGGAGAGGGCAAGCTAATGGATTGACACTGAACACCCACCACGGGATGGAATACCCCTTTCTCAGCAGATAATGCAGTTTGAGGAGCCTGGAGACAGCCCTGGGGCTGAGGATGGGGGATTGCACCCCCCTTGGTACCTCCAGGTGTTTTAGGGGGAGATGCCTGGGGTCAGGGGATGGTGTCTGGGGTCAGGGGATGGTGGCTGGGGTCAGGGGATGGTGGCTGGGGTCAGGGGATGAGCCATGGAGCCCCACACAAGCTGTCACCTCTCTCATCACTTGTCTGCAGGCGCCACAGGGTGTGATGAAATGGTCCCCCATGTCACTGCCAAAGGAGAAAGGCACAGAGCTCAGTCCTCAGAGGTCAGAGGAGGGGACAATGCCTGCAGAAGACCTTCATACCCCGATAAATACAGAATCACAACAGATTTTCACCCCAATTCCTCCAAAACCACCATGCGAAAACTTCATTTCCCTCCCCAAAAGATGGGGCTGCTGCAAAAGAAGCTGTCCCCGAGGAGCAGCGAGGCTTTTCCTGCTGGTTCCCCATCCCATCCCTCACCATTCCAGCTCTGGGAGCACCCTCACCTGGTGATGGCCATGGCCTTGAAGCTGGTGTGCCCCTCGGAGATGGCTTTGAGGATGGCCGCGCGCTCGGCGCACACCCCCAGGCTGTGGCAGGCGTTCTCCACGTTGCACCCTGCAGGGACAACCCCGGCATCAGCCACCCCAATCCCCACCAGCTCATTTCTTCTGAGGGAATTTACAAAGAAAAGCCACCTTCCCTGCTCCCCCTATTTATTTTCCCATCCGCTGTGATCTTTGGCTCGGTCCGGGACGGCGGCTGCCAAGAGGCAGCGGGGGAGGACACACAGCACCAGCAACCCGCCGTGACCCCTCTACACCCTCACACACGACCCAAGCCTTGCTGGGGGCTCCCCAAAATCCCCAGGGGGGGTCTCAGGTGCCCATCTTACCCGAGAAGATCTCCCCGCTGGTGGTGAGCAGCGCGGCTCCCACCGGGAAGCGGCTGTAGGGGCAATAGGCGCGGTTTTTGGCCTCCCGGCTGCGGCGCAGCAGGAGCTGGAGATGTTCCCCCTGGGGCTGGCCCGAGGGGACAGCGGGGACCGGGTGCTGCCCGCCTCCCTCCATTCCTGCACCCGCCTGCCCTGCCCTGCCCGCTGACGCCGCGGTTAAATATTTCCTCGCCTGGAAAAATAGGCTGGCCGGGGCTGGTCGGGATAACGCCCCGGCACACAGCTGAGCTCCGGGAAGCATCCTCAGGGACAGCCCTGGCCCCCAAAGCATCGTGCTCAGGGATTCACACATCCTCCCCCTGCTTGCTGCCTCATTTTTTCCAATTTCTCCTGTTTTTGTTATTTACTTCCTCCTTTCTCTGTCCCGGCAGAGCATTTTTCCGCCGCCGTCCCAGAAGTTTTGTTTCATCCTCAGTTCAAAACTGGTTCTGTGGCTGCACAGGAAAATGTCATTAAATCGTTCCTGGGGGGGGAAGGAACAACAGCTTCTGATCAGTGAGATCAAAAGAAATAATATGATTGAAAGCATAAAAAATAATATCTGTACATATCACATTTTCCCAGGTCTTCTAACTACAGGCAGCAGGGGAAACTGGCTGAAGATACAGGTGGTCAAAAGCCCAATTTGAGATGCCCCCATGCTGGAGCCCAAATTCAGTTTGGCTGGTGCTTCCATGGGAATCAGCCCACACAAGGTAAAGGGCTCCCAGGTGATCATCAAATTGCTTTTTAATTAAAGATTTCTCTGTTTCTCCCCTTGCCTAAGGAGCTTCCTGCCCCATTTTCTAGCTGCAAGATCGGGTGTCACAGCCCCCAGGGATTTATCACGGGGATTTTTGTCCAGTTTGTTGGATTTTTGACCTTACCTGCTGGTTTTGCCAGCAAATCTTATTGTTGGGTCGCTGCTGAGGAGCCACAAAAGGCTGGAAAGCAGCGTTCAAATTAGCAGTGGCTTCTGATGGTGCTGAAATTCCAGGAGCTGAAACAGAGCATGGGACAGTGAGACCACCACAGGCACCCCAAGAAAACAAAGCTGGGATCGGTATTGCCCAGGGGATAACCAGGAAAGCTGTCTCCCACACACTGTGAGGGTACTCTGGAACCCCATGATGACAGCTCACTACTTGCCAGGGCAGCAAGAGGAGGGATTGGCAGCCCTGAACCAGCCCACAACTCTTTTTCAGCTTTTAAGCACAAATCCAGGTTGTTTTCCTCTGCATAAAATGAGGTGCAGAGTCTCCTTTGCCCCCTCAAAATCTGGGAGAAAAAAGGAAAACCAGTCCTAGGGCAACTTGTGGGTGGCACTGTGGGATTAAACCAGTGAGAGGGACATAAACCCCCCACCCCCCAACCCGGTAATGTGGGCTATTTTATATATATATATATATAAATAAAGAAGCTTTCAGGGTGGGTTCACAGCTGCCCTCTCAGTATGAACACTGAGCAAGTAAACACAGCCCTCACCTCATTCAGTGAGGGCAAGAATAGAAATTCTTATGAAAGACAGAGGCTATCATGGATAAAAATCTTCCTCATTAGCACTAATTCCCTAATTGCCATCTCCCCAAAACCATCCTTGCACCAGGAGCAAACCACACAGCCCATGTTTGCATCAGAGAAGCTGAAAAACAGACAAATTCATGCATTTTTTATTATTTTGGCTGCAAAAACCTGTGAGGCTGTCAAGGCCGCGGCAGTGAGAGAGTGGGGCTGGTGCTGTCTGCCTGTGAAGCTGCTATTTTAAGGTTGTATTTGCTTCATTCAAACTGCAGAAAATCTGGGAAGCTGCTGGGAAATGGCTTCCTGTTCCCTGCAACACTCCACTCTGGTTTTCTCCCCCAAATGGACTAAAAGTGGGGGCACATGGTGTTATTTTACCCCTTTCTCCTCCCCGTTTTTCAATCCCAAGGCAAACGAAGCATCCCCAAGCCTGGGGGTCTCCCTGCTTTATGTCCAGATGGTAAAAAAAAAAAAAAAAAAAGAAAAAGTGGAAATCAGGGTTTGAGCCAAAGGCACTGAATCCTGAGCAGCCTCAGACTCCACTGCAGGGCTGAAACCTCGCAGTGCTCCCCAGAAATCCCCCCTCAGCTGTGCCATGGGGAAATAACATTCCATTCCTCCTGGAGAGAAGCAATCCTACAGCCTTGGCCACAGATAAAAGCAACAGGTTAAAAGCCAGCTCAGGCCAAAAGGAGAGGAGCAGCAAGGAGGTCTGACTGGCTTGGAAATAACAGGGGCAAATGGGAGGTTTGGAGGAAAAAAATGCCAGCAAACCTGCAGGATCTGCAAATCCCAGCACACACCCCTGTGCAATGTACTGATTTGGGGGGGCAGGGGGGGAAGAAACCCCACCTTTTCATCGTTCCCATGTCAGAAGCCATCATCCGACCCTCCCAAAATCATCCCCTCCCCGGGTGGGAAATGAGGGCATCTCCCCTCTGGGTTTCGGCGCTGGGGATGGGGAGCTCGGTTTCCCCCACGGCTTCCCCCCCGTGCCGGGGCCATTCACCGGCGGGGGCCGTTCACCGGCGGGGGCCGTTCACCGGCGGCTCCCCGCGTGCTCGGGGAGGTGGAGCAGCCCGCGGAGCGCCGCGTCCCCGCAGCCGCCGCCGCTCCCGCAGCATCAGGCGCAGGCGGCACCCGGAACGCGGCGGCGGCTCCTGCGCTCCGCATCCTCCGCGGATCGGGCACGGCGGCTGCAGGGGTAGGGGCTTCACCCCCTGCGCGGGGGGCGCGGGGACACCCCCCAAAGCGGCTCTGGGGCTTGGGGGGGGTGGTCCCGCTGCTTGCGAGCGAGGCCGGGATTAGCGGAGCGGAGCCGAGATGCTGCCCTGGCGCCGGAGCAAGTTCGTGCTGGTGGAAAATGAACGTAAGTGCAAAGGCAAGAGCCTGGGGCCGGGGCTGAGCTACGCGGCGCTGCTGGCCGGCTTCCTGCGCTCCTGCCCGGACCTGCTGCCCGAGTGCCCGCTGGAGCGCCTGGGCAGCGTCTTCCGCGGGAAGCGCCAGAAAGTGGAGCTCAACAAGGAGGACCCCACGTACACGGTGCGGTACCTGGGCAACGCCGTCACCCTGCACGCCAAGGGCGAGGGCTGCACCGAGGAGGCGGTGGGCAAGATCTGGGCCAAGAGCGAGGCGGGCGCCGGCGGGGCCAAGATGAAGCTGACGCTGGGCCCGCACGGCATCCGCATGACGCCCTGCGAGAAGGGGGCCCGCCGGCCGGGCCACGCGTACCTGCTGCACCGCATCACCTACTGCGCCGCCGACCGCCGGCACCCCAAGGTGTTCGCCTGGGTGTACCGGCACCAGGTGAAGAACAAGGCGGTGGTGCTGCGCTGCCACGCCGTGCTGGTCTCCAAGGCCGACAAGGCGCGCGCCATGGCCCTGCTGCTCTACCAGACCTCGGCCTCGGCCTTCAACGAGTTCAAGCGCCTCAAGAGACAGAGCGATTTCCGCCACGTGCAGCAGCAGCTCCTGGGCGACGCCATCGTGCCCTTGGTGCCCCTCCGCAGGCTGCTCAACGCCAAGTGTCCCTACCGCCCGCCGGCCGAGCGCGCCCGCTGCGCCCCTCGCCTCAGCTCCATCCTGGAGGAGGAGGAGGACGAGGCCTTCGGCGCCGCGACGCCCTTGGGGGACGCCGAGCGAGCGGCCGTGCTGCGGCTGGCCATCGACATGAGGGGCTGCAGCCTGCGCGGGCCCCGGCCCGCCGTGTGCTGAGCGCCGGCGGGCACCGGGCATGAGGTGCCCTCCCTGCGCCCTGAGCCGGCGCTGGACCCTCCTCGGGATCAGGCCGGACAAGACAGCGGCTCCGTTGGCCGGCAGACCCGTGGTGGGGGTGGGTTTGCACCCCAGGGACCCCCCCACCCCCAGCCGGCCCCGCACATGAACCTGCTCTCGTGCCTCGTCCACAGCGGCCATAATAATAAAATTAATGTGTGTTTTCTGCGGTGTGGCAGCGCCTGTGTCTCACCCGGAGGACGGCAGAGTGAAGCTTGGCACTGAGGCAGTTTTGGGGGGTTTGGACTGCGTTTACCCCGCGAAAGGCAAGCCAAGGAGGGGGGGCCGCGGGGTCCACAGTGCTTTCCTGCGGCACCGAGGGCTGGGGAGAGCGGCTCTGTGTAGTCATGGCAACTTGATATTTTAAATATAGAGCTGGGGGGGCGGCTGTGCCACCCACATCGGGGGAGCAGTGGTGGGGATTTGGCCCCTTGGACCCCGCTGGAGAGCAGAACTTGCCTGTGCCTTCCTCCCCCCACTCCAAATTAGCACCAAGGGCCTGAAGATCAATAATTTATGAAAAATTGCTATTTTTTTCTTCCCCTTTTGCTGCTTTCCCAGAATAAGCGATGGTAAGGAGGTGGTGGGAGGATGGGGGTGTCTTGTGTCCCTGCCAGCAGGGACCTGCCACGTTGCCATGGCCCTTCTTGGGGTGGGGGAAAAGGACCCTGCAAAAGGGGGCTGGGGGCTGTGTCCTGAGGCTGAGCCCTCACACTGGGGGCGTTCAGGTGATGCTGCTGCCTCACAGTCCAGTGAGGGGTTGTAACCCCTTCCCCAAGGTGTTATATGCTGGGATTTGGGGGGATATCCTCTCCCAGCCACGGGAGAATAGGCTTTGGTCTGACCACTGCTCCCCCAAACTTAGGAGGGTGAGATTTGGGTTGTCCCAAGGGGTACGGGGGATGCTTCCCCATCCCGCACCCGGGGGCATTAGGATTTGGGGCCAGCTGCCAAGATCCTAAGGGATGGCTGGGATTTGGGCTAATCCCCCCTCAGATACTGAGGGATACTGAAGGTGAGGCTGGAGTTCGATGTCCTCCCCGAGACCCCAGGGTGGAGGTGGGGGTAATGGGGTGGAGAGGCTGCGACCTGTCCCGCTCCCCCAAACTCGCACGGAAGGTGTTTATTCCCCTACAGCTCCGTGGGGCCGGGACCTGGCCCTGTGGAGGGGGTAGTTTGTGTTACCCCCGCACCCCAACACGGCATTGCAGACCCCCCGCCCTGCCTTGGCGGACCCCCCGCCCTGCCTTGGCGGACTTCTCGTCTCGATGGTGGCGCTGCGGCTGCCAGAGCGCCGCTCGTGACGTCATCACCGCGCGCCGACGCGCCGGGCGGTTGCCGTGGTAACGGCGGGCCTGGCGGCCATGGAGGGCGGCGGGCGGCCTTCGGCCTCACAGGCCGTGCTCTTGGCCGCCAGCACCGCCATCACCGCCCTGCTCTACTCCGTCTACCGGCAGAAGGCGCGCGTGGCCCGCGGGCTCGAGGTGGGTGCGAGGGTGCGGCGGGGGGAATGCATGGGCCCGACCCCCGAGGCGCGGCCTGGTGGCGCCGGCTGAGCCGCGGCCTCTGTTTGCTCCCCGCAGGGCGCCAGGAAGGTGCGGCTGGACGGGGACCTGCGGGCCGTGCTGCTGGAGGCGCCCGGGCGTTGCGTGCCCTATGCGGTCATAGAAGGTATGGTTATGTCGGGAAGATTAATCCACAAACTCCGGAGGTTTATGTCCAGAAAGGAGACAGAGGAGTCCTATAACTTTATGCGAATAAAGAGAGAGGTCGTGGGCATTTCTCGTGGAGTCTCTCAGATTGCTAGAGGACACAGCCTGCTTTTTATCCTTAATTCCCGGCCGCATTTCCCTCTCTCTTTCCCCATTGGCTGAGGCATTTGAGAGGTCCAGAGTTCCCCAAAGGCCCAATACCCACTTCTAATGTATAACCCCACCCCCTTTCCTTTTCCTTGTGTCAGTCAGTTTAATTCCTATGGAATTTATGGTTCTTCCCATTGTTTCTTTTATCTCTCAGTATCTATTTTTATCTGCCAGTGGGTAGTTTATTTGTAAAGACAGATCCCTCATTCCTTTCAAACAGGACCTGAAGCAGTGCCCCACACAGGGGTGGGGGGCACATCCTGCCCTGTCACCATGAGATTCTCCTGGTTTTCTGAGCGTTCATATTAAAGTAGAAAGTTTTCACCTTCTCACATAAACAAGGAGATTGTGTTTATAAATATTACCATTGTTTTCACATTCTCATCCTTGGAGAGGAATGACTGTGTGACAGTCCCTTTGACCAATGTGCTTGAGAGGTGGAAATGCCACTCTCCAATCCATGGTCACCTTGCTAAAAGTATATAATAGGAAGTAATAAACAAAGCAGGAGATTCTCCCTGCTGCTTTCTGCTCTCCCAAATTCTTGGCTCTGTGTGTCTTTTCGAGCGAGGCTCACAGGACACTGCCCCACAGCTGCTCCCCACCAGGGGATTTCACCCCCAGCTCCTCCTTCTGTGCCCTCAGGTCACATCCCCTGCCAGGCAGCCACAGACCCCTGGCAGCAGAGAACGGGGGCTCTCAGCCCTTTTGCCCCCCATCTTAGGATGGTTTTGGTCAAAGGGTCCTTAAAGCTCATCCAGTTCCACCCTCTGTGAGGAGCAGGGACACCTCCCACTGTCCCAGTGTTAGAAATGAGACGCTTGGCACGGCCAATATTTCAAGCAGCAATTCAATTTAATAATTAATTAATTAGCATGGTAAAGTGTGAGCAAAGACAGCGCTGGGTACAGTGGAAGGATTTTCCCTTCTGACTGCACACCCATTGCTGGACTTGCTGGGATTTTATTTGCCATATTCATAGATATTCATAAGCTTTTCTCAGCAGTTTCTATTTCCAATTTTTAACGTCACTATTCAATACCTAACAATAGTAAATCCATGACGTTGGTGTTTGGTTCCTATTCAATTCCTATAGTCTATTGTGGTCTATTTTACATTTCAATATTCCAGGATGTACATCCAGGATATGTATTCCAGATGTGGGATCCAGCTTCTATTTTCCAGGTCTATCAGTCTTTGACAGTGATGTTCAGTTTTCCTTTTTCAGGAACCATAAATCAGCGAGCTGAAATCTTTTCTTCTGTATCGAGGATAGTTTTTTTACCAGTCTGTGAGAAAGCCTTTTTACATTCTAAAACTACAGTTTAAAATTCTTTAACAGAAAACAAGCTTCTAAAGTTATGATTCAAAGACACTTATTACAGAATAGCTTGAGATTTATAATAGGTAATTGCAAGCAAAGCTTGCTCAAAAACCTTCTTCCATGCTTTCCTCGGTTGTTTATTGAAACTCATCTTGATAACTGTCCCATGGCCATGTTCTACAATTACAATTACACAGATACTTTTTATTTCCCTGACACAAAACACAACTTTGTATTTCACACCAGGCTGCTCCAAGCCCTGTCCTAATGTATAACCCCATCCCCTCTTTCCTGTTCCTTGTGCCAGTCAGTGGAATTCTATGGAATTTATGGTTCTTCCCATTGTTTCTTTTATCTCGGTATCTATTTTTACCTACCAGCAGACCCACGGTTTATTTGTAAAGACAAATCCCTCATTCCTTTCGAACAGGACCTGAAGCCTGGGCACTGCCAGGGATCCAGGGGCAGCCACAGCTGCTCTGGGCACCCTGTGCCAGGGCCTGCCCACCCTGCCAGGGAAGGATTTCTGCCCAGGAGCCCCCTGAGACCAGCATGAAGCCATTCCCCCTTGTCCTGTCACTCCCAGCCCTTGTGCAGGGTTTGTTTTGGGAGCTCCTCAGCCCCTGTGGGTTCCTGTTCCAGGTGTGGTGCGCTCGGTGAAGGAGACCCTGAGCAGTCAGTTCGTGGAGAGCTGCAAGGGCGTGGTGCAGAGGCTGACCCTGCAGGAGCACAAGATGGTGTGGAACAGAACCACCCACCTCTGGTACGTGCCTGGTACCCTCAAACACCCTCAAACCCCTTCGGGGGGCTCTGACACCCCGAAATGGCCTCAGGCATGGTCAGAGTGACCACGTGCCTCAGAGCTGGGTCCCAGCGTAGCCCCCACAGCGACAGCTGCCATAACAGGGTGTGTTTGGTTAATTCTGGGGCTTTCACAGAGAGGCTGGAGGAGAAGAGCACCCAGCATGGGCTGAGCATTGATCAGCCCCACCTCGTTACAGAGCTGGCCAGAGGATGGCGTTTGTAAAAAAACCCGCTTGTAGAACAGAACTTAATTGGATTTGGGTGATTGGATTGATTTGGGTGTGGGACCCGAGGAGGCTCCCAGAACTGCTGAAACAGAGCCCAGTGATGCTGTTTGATAAGCATTTGGTAACACTTGTCAAATTGGGATGTGTGGTGCTTCTCCTCCCAGGGTGGTTTGTGCCAGCTGGGAATGCCACAGGCAGGTGAGGAGTAGTTAGGTGAGGATGGGTCAGAGTGCCCATGTGCCTCAGAGCTGGGTCCCAGTGTAACCCCCCCAGTGACAGCTGCCATAACAGGGTATGTTTGGTTAATTTTGGGGCTTTCACAGAGAGGCTGGAGGAGAAGAGCACCCAGCATGGGCTGAGCATTGATCAGCCCCACCTCGTTACAGAGGTGGCCAGAGGATGGCGTTTCTGAAAAACCCCACTTGCAGAACAAAAATGAGTTGGATTTGGGTGATCCTCACACCCAAGGGACACGAGGAGGCTGAAACCCAGCAGTGATGCTGTTTGATAAGCATTTGGTAACACTTGTCAAATTGGGATGTGACACGTGGTGCTTCTCCTCCCGGGGTGGTTTGTGCCAGCTGGGAGTGCCACAGGCAGGTGAGGAGGAGTTAGGTGAGGATGGGGGAAGCCCCCACGACTTGTGGAGCGCTGAGGTGAGGCTGGAGTGGCCTCATGCACACCTGGACAGTGCCACGAGTGGAAAGGTGTTCAAAGAAACTCCACTCGGGCCATGTCCCATCTGGCAGCCTCCAAACCAGCAGGTCATGCCAGGCTGTGTTTCCCACCAGGAGAAGTCAGCTCACCTCCCCCTCCTCCCTCCCCAGGAACGACTACGAGAAGATCATCCACCAGAGAACCAACACCACCCCCTTCGAGCTGGTCCCTGCCGAGGGCGGCGCCGGCGCCGCCGTGCGCGTGATGAAGCCTCTGGAGGCCGCTGAGCTCAGCCTGGAGACGGTGTATGAGAAATTCCACCCCTCTGTGCAGTCCTTCACCGACGTCATCGGCCACTACATTAGCGGGGAGCGTCCCAAGGGCATCCAGGAGACGGAGCAGATGCTCAAGGTGGGCACGGCCCTGACCGGCGTGGGAGAGCTGGTCCTGGACAACGCCACCATCAAGCTGCAGCCCCCAAAGCAGGGCATGCCCTACTACCTGAGCACCCTGGATTTCGAGGCTTTGCTGCAGAAACAAGAGTCCAGCGTTCGGTTTTGGAAAATCCTGACCGTGGTTTCGGGCTTTGCCACCTGCGCCGTGCTCTTCTTCCTCCTGCGGAGGCAGTACCGGCACCACCGCGAGAGGCAGCACCTGCGGCAGATGCAGGAGGAGTTCCGGCAGGCCCAGGAGCGCCTGATGAACGCAGAGGGAGGGGAGATCCTCAAAAACGCCTGCGTGGTCTGCTTGAGCAGCACCAAATCCTGCGTTTTCCTGGAGTGTGGCCACGTCTGCTCATGCCACGAGTGCTACCAGGCTCTTCCCGTGCCCAAAAAGTGCCCGATCTGCAGGCAGGGCATCACCAGGGTGGTTCCCTTGTACAATAGTTAATTTTTTGTGATTTGCTGGGGAGAGACTTTGGATTTAAAGCTGCTGCTGGCAAAGGGGTTCTGTTGCCTCGCCGCTTGGGTGGTGAATTTTGGGGAAGGGGAGGGAGCTTGAGGTAGGGGGTGCTTCAGCTGGGGGGCAGAGCTGAGTGTGAAAAGGTGACTGCAGCTGATCATGGCTCACGCTGTGCTCGGAGGTGTTTTTGAGAGAGATGATTCCTTGCAAAGGGTGAGTGCTCGGGGGAGGAGAGGCAGCTTGAAGCTCTTCTGTTAAGGTTTGAACTCCCAGGGTTTGTGTCAGGGTCACAGAGCCTGCAGCCCCTTACCCAGCTGACAAAAACATGGGGAAAACAAAAATAAAATGTATTAGGGGTTCTGAGAGGCTGCAGAATTCCTGCAGAATTCTCTGAGGCTGCCAGAGGGCTGTGAGGCCTCACGGACCAGGAGGGGCTGTCTGGGAGCTCGTACCAGGGGGTGTGAACACGGGTAGTTCTGTGAGCCCCCTGGAATGGCTTTGCCACACCAGGATGTGAGGATGGGGATGTGAGAATGCTGTGGCTGATGGCTGTGCTTGGCTTGGGTTGGGATAGCAAACAGGGTGTGAAGTAATAAAACAGGATGAGAAGTGTGTCTGTGTCAGATTATTCCATGGGAGTGATGAGATTTGTCCTCCCTGAGGTGGACACAGTGAGCCTGGACCATCCTGAGCCACGATGGAGGTTGGCTGATGGGGGGAGCCTGTCCCTCCTGCACTGGACATGACATCACTGCTGTCCTCTCATGACACAGGTGGTGCCAAACAAAAAAGGAAAATTCCCTTCCCTGACACCCCATTTTGCAAGAAATCCCCTATGCACCCATTCAGGTTAATGGACCCAAAGTGCTGCTGCAATTAACATTTGCTGGGGAGGACAATTAAAGAAACATTCATGGGGAATGAGGGAGCCTCAAGTAGGAAGAGTTGAAAACCCCAGGACTGAGGCAGCCCCTCTGCTCCATCCGATGCAGGCAGAGCCGTTCACATCCAGGCACGTTTAAAAAGAAACGTTCCCATCCATTTAAAACCCCCTGAATTTAACAGTGAAAATGATGGGTTGTTTCCTCATTAAACATTAACCTGAGCAGCCAGGCAGTGTCCAAAGGCCATTCTGGCTGTGAGGCACAAACCCACGGCTGGATTTTGAGGAGCAGGTCCCTGGTTATCCCAGAGATAACCAGGAAAGGGAAAGGGCTGCACCCCACCAGCTGTAGGTGGCAGTGGCTGCCTGCAGGGCAAGGCAGCCTGCAAATCAGAATCCCGGAGGGAACAGCCAGAACACAGCTCAAAAAGCCACACTGCAGCCCGAAAACCCAGAATAAAGATTGAAACGACAGCATCCCATCTGCTTTAAGGGGTGTCCCTCCTCTCCAGGGGACCAAGCACCCCAAAAAGCCTCATCCCCTCCCTGGGGACAGCAGCAAGGTCAATCCCCCTCAGAACTGTGCAGGACACAGGCCCGTTTTTGCCCAGGAATGCAGCATCAGGCAAAGCCTAAAAATACGCCCTGGAGGGGCTGTGCTTCCCCGTTACCCTTCTCCTCCTGTTTCCAAGCTTTCCCTGTGATATCTCGGGTGTAGCTGCAACCTTATGTAAGGAGCTGACAGCTCGGGGGTGGGCGGGGGTGCAGGGAGAGGGGCTTGTGCAGCTCTGGGGGCTGAGGATTTCAGCAAACGAGGGCTTGGAGATGGGAGCAGCCCCGGGACAGCCACCCCAGCCTTGTCCTTCCTGTGCCCCCGTTCTGCTCGGCCCCAAAATGAGCCAGGCTCCCGATTCCAGAGAAATCTGTAACTCAGCCTTGCACAAACGGGTTCTTTGCTGCTGTTGCTACTGTCCTCCTGCTCCACTTTGTGGGAGATGCACCACAGATGCCTGAACACACTCGACACAGCTGTGCTCTGTTCCAAAATGTTATCCCAACCTTCCCCTCGCTCACCTTGCCAGGCAATAACCCCAGTGACCCACGCTGTTGTGGCAACTCTGCATAGAAAACCCCACGGAAAGCTCACGGTGACTCCTGAGTCCTGCAGTGCCCCAGTGCAGTTCTGGTTCAGGGATGGGTCCTGGGGGCCCACAGCCCCCTGTCCCCCCACGCTGCAGCCCCCCACGGAGTGCCAGAGGCCCCCAGATCCTCATTTCTGCTGGGCCCTGCAGGGCACATGTGGGGCTGTGCCAGCGCTCCTGGGCACAGGCCTGGGCTCCCTAGCGGGGTGGAGGGTTTAGTTCCACACTTTCCACGAGTGGCTGGGGGGGACCTGCTCTGAACTCCCTAAACGCATCTGTGGGGTACTCTAGGCTCCCCAGATGTGGCTGTGGGGCAGCTCTGGGCTCCCCAAAGTGCTCTGGGGCCACCTAATCTCCCCAAGCATCCTTGTAGGGCAGCTCCGGACTCCCCAGGGGTGCTGAGGGCGGGTTGGGGAACAGAGGATGAAGCGGGGCAGCTCCGGGCTCCGCAGGGTGTCTGCTAGGGAGCTTGGGGTCTCCAGGGATGCCGCGGGACACCCCGAGGATACTCCGGGACAGCTCCGTGCTCCGCGGGGAGCCTGCGGGGTAGGTCCCAACTCCTCGAGGATGCTCGGCGCTCCCCGGGGACGCTGCGGAGCAGGCGGCGGGGCAGCCCCGCGGATCCCCGGGGTGCGGGATCAGCCCGCCGGGGCGGTGCCACGCCGCTGCCGGGGGCCGAGCCGGTCCCGCCCCGCCCCGCCCGGTCCCGCCTCCCGCTCCTCTATCGCCGCCGCCGCCGGAGCCGCCGCCGCAGCCGCGGAGCCGCGAGCAGCGCCGGCCGGGCCGGGATGTGACGGGGCGGCTGCCCCGCGCCCGCTGCGCCGCTGCCCCGGGCCCGCGGGCCCCGCGCCCCGGGAGGCTGTCGGGGGGCGGCGGCGGCGGCGGGTCCCCCCCCGCCGCCCCCATGTCGGAGGGGCCGCCCTACGGCGAGGGGCAGCTGGCGGGGGACGCGGCCGTGGGGCAGCTGCCCTTCCCCGTTCGCCTCCGCGGCGGCGACGGGCTCCTGGCCGGCGGGCAGGGCAAGCGGCCGCCCAAGCTGGGGCAGATCGGCCGCAGCAAGAGAGGTGGGTGCCGGAGGGAGCGGGGAGCGCCGCGGGCTGCCCGGGATGCGGGGCACGGCCCCAGGGAGGCGGCGGGATGCAGCGGGTATCCCGCGGGGTATCGGGCATCGTGGACCGGGGATCTTCCCCGGGGATGCGGGACACCGGGAACCATCCTCAGGGACGGGACACGGTGACCGGGCTCCCTGAGGATGTCGGGCATCGTGTCCCGAGGACCTTCTCGAGGGATGCGGAGCACTGGGGGCCGTCCCCAGGGACAGGGTACGGTGCACCGACCTCCCTGAGGACTGTCGGGCATCGTGGTCCGTGGATCTTCTCCAGGGATGGAGCATCGAGCACTTTTCGGGGATGCAGGGCAGCAGGAGGCGTCCCCGGGGACGGGGCACGATGCACCAGGCTCCCTGCAGGATGGCAGGCGTCACGTCCCAAGGACTGTCACCAGGGTGTTGGGGAGCCGGGATCTTCCCTGGGGACAGGACACTGTGCCCTGGGCACTCCACCGGGTGTAGGGCAGCAGGGACCCTCCCCAGGGACAGCGCATCATCCCTGGGGACCATCAGCAGGGCAGAGAGGTGAGGGCACCTTCCCTGGGGCCGTGCCCTTTGCCAGGTGTCCCCGGGGACGGGGCACCCGTGCGATGCTGGGGACACTCCCTGGGGTCGGGACGGGTGCCCCAGGCTCCCCGCAGCGTGTGGGGCGCCGTGTGGCTTTGCCAGCAGCCACACCGGGGATGTGGGACCCCCCAACTCCCCCAGGGTGACCTTGGGCGAGGGGAGCACGGCGGCAGAAAATTCACCGCGCTTGTGTCTCTTTCTGCTTTCTAGTGGTTATTGAAGATGATAGAATCGACGATGTGCTGCAAAACCTCTCCGAAAAGGCCCCTCCCGGTGTTTAAAGCCTCCCCGGGGACGCTGGGCTGAAGGCCGGGGCGGGGTCGGTTTACAATGGCACAGGTGACCGGCAAGAAATGAACCCCCAACCCCGCAGCGACCGCCCGAGCTCCGCCAGCGCCGCCCGCAGTCCCGCGGCACGTCCGGACGGGAGGGCGGGGAGCGAGCGGAGCCCAGCCGCGACTCCAAAAAATGATAATAAATTAAAAAATATAGATGTGTAATCGGGAAAATTGTCACCTGCTTCCAAGCCCCCACCCCGAGGGATGGACGGAGGAGTCCCGCCGCGGCTCTGAGTGACTCGGGATCGCTCTCCTCGGGTGATGAACCTTGTGCCGCGCTAGATCGGGGGGGTAAGAGGAGAGGGGGCAGCGGGAGATGGAGGGGGACAGCCCCTGGGGTCTCCCTCCGGCCAGGGTTGTTCCCAGCGGGCACCTTGTTTACATTATTTAATCTTGCAAAAATGAATCCGTGCACTTGGATGTACCACGCTATCCCCTTCTGTATGAGTTTCTTTTTGTTTTTTCTTTTTTTATGTTGATGTCTTTGGATGTTGGGAAATTATATAAAATAGATATATATATATATTTAATTTTAGTCACGTTTTAAGGTTCTCGAGGGGGAAAACCAAAACTTTTATAAAGGAAAGGCCTGAAGGAAGAATTGCTGGTTTATTTTTTAAAGCTTGTACTTGGTTGCTGTGAGCAAAGGGACAGATTTTATATGTATGGGGGGTGGGGGGGATGCTCAGCTTTTCTAACTACCATGCAGTCTGTAGTGTGGGTGATCTTGGTTTGTTTTTTTTTATTTTTTTCCTTATATTGTGGCAGTTTCCTCTCTTTAATAGACTGTATTAAAACATATATATAAAAAGAAATTATTTAATGTAATCACAAGAGTGCCAAACACTTGGAGATGCTGGAGGGCAGCGATTCCCTCCCTGAGATGAGCAGCACTCAGAGCTCTCTGCTCTTTCTAGGGCTCGGTCGATCTCTCGTGGGGTTTTCTCTGACTTCTCTTTTCTAATCTTTCTTTTTAACTATTTTGCATGATGTGCATAAAAAACAAAAGGGGAAAAAAAAGCGGGGGGGAAACAAAAAGCGCCTCTGGCGCCCAGGCTTGGTTCTTGTTTCTGTTTGCGATTGACTGACAGACCTCAAGGCAGGTTTTTCTTTCCTCCTTTTCTTAAATATTGTGTATGTTGCACTTTTATCCACTACACAGGGCTATTTCTGCAATGTCCGAATAAAAAGGAAAATGAAACAAAACGGAAAAAAAAAAATTATAAATGCGGATCTGCCGTGTTTTCCCATGGGCTGCCAGGGCCCAGCGCCGTGAGCACCCCTCCCTGACCACCCAAAGAATCCCAAAATAATGAAGGAAAACCTCCCCACCCGCTGGCACAGACCCCTGTTCATGCTGAATAACTAATTGTAAATAATATTTATTTGTGGGATTTTTTTTGTTTGATGGGAAAGTGCTTCAGGGGCACAAATTTAAAGGAAAAATTCAGCGTTTGGTCCTGAAAACGGCTGTTGGGGTTGGGGAATAAAAGGTGGCTTCCCCTTCAGTCATGGGAAAGGTGTGGAAAATGGGCATTTTCATCCTAATATTGCCTCCCTTCCCCCGAAACCCCAAATCCTGGTGTTAAAAAAGGCCATTATCCCTTCTGCTCACCCTGCTGAGGGCACAGGCAACCTTTGTGCCCGGGGAACATGAGTATAATCATGGATGGGAAACAGATCCAGGGGTGGGATTTTATTGCAAAGAAAATCACATATTGCAATAAAAGCAGGATGCTGCTGAGCTGGGATTTGTACAGGATGACCTGGGGGGCAGATGGATTAATTTGGGGTGGCACAGGGAGCTGCTACCCCGTTTTTGGGGTGTGAAGGCTGCACAACGCTCCCCTCCCCACTGGCTTTCCTATTTTTTGCTCCTTTTTAAACCCACACAGGCTCTCCCACATCCAGGATACGATGAGGAGCTTTGCTAAATTGCTCCCTTGAAAAAATCCCCAATTATTTTCTTTTTTTCTCTCCAGCAAGTTCAGCTCCAAGGTCGCAGCTCTGTGGGTTGGACTCGGCTCACGCAGTTTTGGCCCCAGGATTTTCTCTGCTGGGGGACCTGCTGCACCTCCAAAGAGGTGGCTCCCAGAAGGGAGTTTTTTCCTCCCAAATTAATGTTTTTTGCCCCAGTCAGCATCTGGGGGTGAGCCCAGGGCTCTGGGAGAGCAGACACAGCCAGAGGAGCAGAGCATCCCCCATGTGCCGAGGACGCAGCGCTTGGGAGCTCGTTAGACACAAACCCATGGGCTGGAGGCAGCCCTGGGTTAATTAAGTTTACCAAAAAGCCCCTTTTTTCATAAAAAACCCCATCTTTGAGTCCGCCAAACCAAATTTCCCACTTTATTCCGTACATCAAAAGACTTCTGAGCACTTTAACCACCCTGAAACCCGGCCCCACCCATGGTGCTCCGAGGGCAGGCACAGCCCCGGGATCCCCCCAAAAAACACCTGGATGCCCGGGAGAGGCCGGGATGAACCAGAGGAAGCCTGAAGCCAGCGGGGGAAGGGAGGCTGAAAGAAGAGGAGATTCTGCTAAATTATAAACCGCTCTTTTATATGCATCTTTCATGCACAGCACATAAATAATGGAGCAGGAGAGCCCGGCGAGCCGGCGTGCGGGGCGGAGGGGAGAGGAGAGAGGGATTCAAGAGGGATGGGTGGGGAAAGACGCGCCCAAGGGACCGAGCCGGGCATCCCGCACGGCCGGGAGATGGTGTTCTGGAGGAGGATTTAAGGATTAAGCTGGCCCCGGGGCAGGAGTTTATTGCATACATTATTTAACAGATGGCCCAACGCAGGCGGCGGCTGCCTGCGGTCTCCCCGGTGACCTTGGCTGGGAGATGCCGGAGCTCGGGAAGGGAGCCCGGTGCCATCACCACGCTCCGGTTACAGGGATCAGAAGGAAAAAAAAAAAAAAACAAATCACAAAACCGAACCAAACCCCAGGAGCCAGCACCCAGCAGCTCCAGAGCCAAATCCCCATGGAAACTGCTAAAATCCCCACCCAACCCTGCCCATATGGGCTGCTTGTTTTGGCAGGGGTGTGGAAAAAAAAAAAGAGGAAAAAATAAAATGTATAGAAAAGAGCTATTTGCAGGTTTGTTTAGCGGAGGAAACTTGGCACCTTTGGAAGAGCAGGGTGCAGGAGGGACGAGAGAGGGGCAAAGGTGCCAGTGGCACCCAGAGCGTTATTAAATCCCACTCCCATGCCCAAATCCAGGCTTTAATCCCATTTTCCCAGGGATTTTGGCCTTGGGGGAAGGTGTTAACTGCAGCAAAGCCAGCCCTGCCCTGTCACCCCAGCTTTATTCACCTCTGAAGCTGCTCGTTTTCCACAGGCTCTGAGGAGCCCTGGAAGCCCCCCCAGTCCTGGGGGGCTCAGAGCAATGGGCAAAGATTTGGGGGCTGGATCAGTGTCCCCACCCCTCATCTCCCACATCACCTAGACAGTAACTCAGAAAAAAGAAACCGAAATTGAGGGCAGTGTGTTGCAGCCAGGGCAAAGCAGAGCAGGGGGAGTGGGTGAGGCCCCCAAAGCTCTTCCCAAAAGGACACCCATGAAGCAACTGCCCAAAATAAAGATTCTCTCTCTCTCTCTTTTTTTTTTTTCTTTCCCCTCCTCCATCAAAACTAGGGCATGTTAAACTAGGCCAGCACTCCTAAAGTAATTTATTTATCATGGGGGGGAGAGAGGAGGGACAGCATGGGCTGCAGGAGGGGATGCTCCATCCTGCCCCCAAATGCTGTGGGTTTGGGGAAAAAATGGGTCAGTTCTTCCCTCTTCCCTTGTTGAAAAATCACAATTACTCAGAGGGAAGCAGCTTTAGTGACCTTTGGTGGGGAAGACACAAAAATGGTCATTTTAACAGTATCAAACCCTTTTTGATCCATGTGCTCGACTGTTTTCACCGCTGGGGTTTGTGTTTTGTATTGTGGCATTAGACAGAAAATACACTTTAGAAAAATGAAAAATGGAAAAAGACGTGAAAGAAACTTTACCTTCCTTAAAAACTTGAGTTTTTTCCCTGCTTTTTAACACAGGAATGAGAAAAACCCATTAGCTGCCTGAAATCTCTCCATCCATCCCTGCCAGGGAATGGGGCTGGCCGAGAGGGATTTGGGATGCAGCACCATCCTGGATGCTCCCCCATCAGTCTTGGCCTTGGAGCTTTTTTGGGAGCTTTGCCTTTGGGTCTCCCCATGGGAAGATTGGCCTCTGGTGGGATGGAGCCCCAGTGTTGCTTCTTTGGGGGGCTGTGGGTGCCCCTTCCCTGGGACCTTTGTCCCACAGCCACCAGAGGCCACTGAGACTCTGTGCTCCCCACTGATTTATTCAGGCAGGACATTTGGACACACATTGGCACCCAAAAAATCCAAAATGGGCAAATCCACGGAGGCAGCAGGACTGGGGAAAGGCAGGGCAGGGTTTTCTCTGAGCTCTCTTGGTGTCTCCAGGGGCATCCCCACACCAGGACCCCACTGGGAACAGGGACACTTTTCCCAAATCTGGTCCAGCCACTCACCTGCCCTGACTTGTGCTGAGCACGAGCAGGAATTTTGTGTGTCCCACCCCAAGCTAAACATCCCCAGAGGACAGGGAAATGCTGCCCCACAGGCAGAATCCTTCCTGGGCTCATCAGGAATTTTATGGAGGGGTCAAGAAGACACTCCCATGATGTGGCATTCCTCACCTTGGGAATATTCTGCAAGAAAATCCCGGAATCCCTGCTGCTGCTGCCTCGGGGAGCCTGGGAGTGGAGCTGCCTGCCTCCCCAGGCTCCTCATTTTCATTTCGCCTGGAGTTATAGGATATTCTAAATAGCCGTTCCCGCTAAGGAGGGAAACATCAGACATCTTCATTTACACACCGCTCCAGGTGTCAAACTGTTGCATGACAATAACAAGTGGGAGACACCTCACCCAAAAAACCGAGAGGAATTCCAGCTGGAGCCAAACACAGCAGCCCGTGCTCAGATAAAACCCAAACCTGGGAGCAGCACCAGGCTCTGCAACCCGGCCAAAGCCTTCCCAGAGCAATAGTCAGTGTTTGGGAGGGGGATTGGATTTTTTGGGAGGTCGGGATGTCTGTGCTGCCTCACATTTGGGTGTTTTCAGATCCTCGGTGGGCAGGTGAGAATGGCCACTGCCTTCTCAGGGCTGCCCCAGTTCCCAGCCTCGCTGGCTTTGGAAGATTCCCTGCCACAGATTTTTCCAAGACAATTCCTCCCCTGAGTTTCAGCAGGATGTGCCTGTGATAACAATTGCCCGGTTAAATTGGTGTTGGTGATGCAACACCAGGAACACGAAGGAATATGAAGAACATGAGGAGTTTGGGCTCCCCTCCATGATACACCACCTCAATTATTAATAGATATAGTATTACATTATATAACTCTATATAATATTATGTAATATATCTGGCATTACATAATACATACAATAGTGTATATATATAATTTTTGCAGAGATAAATGTGACACCTGCATGAGCCCTTTCCTTTGCAGGGGTCCCACCCTGCCCACCCTTTCCCACGGGCAAAGGGGGCAAAGTGGGAACACCCCAGAGTCCCTGGAGCTCTGTGTGCACGACTCGAAGCATCAGCCCCTTCTCGGGGTGGGGGGAATAAAAGAAAATAAAGGAAAATAACCAAACCACCAAAATAAACCCCCGAAGAGGCCATGTGACACAACACTCCGAAATACCCACGGTGAGTCACGGGTGTGGAGATGGGGCTGATCCAGCTCTGACTCAGCCCGGGCAGCCGGTGCAGCCTGTTTGTGTCCTCCCCTCCACACAACTCCTGTTTCCCATTTTTGCTCCAAACCTGCTCAAATATAAATAAATACTCCGTGACTAAGAGACACGTGGTGGGGCTGAGCCCGCAGCAGCCCCGTGAGCCCCCCAAATTCCTGGTGGTCCCACAAGGGCTGGACACAGCAGCACCCCAGAAAAGCCAGACCTGGGGACCTTGGAAGGGTTTAAAGTGTTCTTTAAAATATGTATTTTTGGAGGAGGAAGCACACACACACACAGAGGAGGTTCTTGCTGATGCCATAGCAAGGAAGCACTTGGGATTTTCCAGCCAGCTCTAATTAATTAGTGTTTTCTCAGCTTAGCATCGTTTTAAACACGAGGCACCAATTCCCATCGGTCACAGAGCAGGGAAGCCACACAGAGCAGAGCCTGCCCAGGGGTGAAGTCTCATTCTGGGACACCACATTGGAGGGTGGTGGAGCTGGGATGAGGCTCAGTTCCCACCTGGATGTGATCCAGGCCCAGCCCTTTCCAAGCCACAGCATCCCACAACATCCCCAGAGGGTGCAAAACTGCAGGAGGTGGCTGGGTTTGGAGGAGGTGCCTTAGGAAAGCTGCCCTTGGGTTATTCCAGCTGGATCTGGACAAATGCACGGGCGTGGGACACTTTATAGCTGGGTTTAACCCCCCGAGGTGTTTAACCTGCCGGGATTCTCCATGTGGGGTTGATCCCAGCCTCATCCCAGGCTGAAGCACCATCCCTGCACTGCAGGATAAGGAAAGGCAGGATCAGGATGAGACCCCGGCAGCATCCTCAGCATCCACAGCCAGTTTCCATAGCAACAGGTTCGGCCCCGGAGCGGCCGCGGGTGTTGGGATGCAGGAACGAGGGGGGAGCTCGGGGGGACCCCACCAGCACCAAAAAATGGGGTTTGGTACAGAAAATCACTTTGCACCCTGGGAGCGAGGGGAGGCTGAGCTCTGGGAGCTGTGGCCCATCACAAACCCTCCAGGACAGCCCCTTCAGGGAGACCCCACCCCACCGCCCCTGCTGGGCGCGGGTCCCTGGCAGCCCGTTCCAGGTGCACCAGCATTCCCAGTTTAATTCCCAGCTGTGAGGCCCGGAGCTCTGCTACGCCCTTCCCTGGCTCCAGCCGGGTGCAAACAGCTCCGAGACCCCCGAGCAGCCATCCCGCAGTCCTGAACGCCGGGAAAACGCCGGGAATGCTCTGGAGGGAGAGCCAGGGTGGGGATGCTCCGGGCGTGCGGATGCCGGCGGGGCCCGGCCCCACCCCCGCGGCTCTGTTACACAAGGCTCCCGGCGCTTGCATAAGCGGCAGCAGCGTGTGCAGGCTCGAGGAGAGGGGAAAAGTGAGCGGGAACCGCGGCCCGAAGCCACGCAGGGTCCTTAAATCATAGCTGGGGTCTGGACCAGGACACGGTGCAGCCACTCCTAAACACAAGGTGACACCACCCCTGCAGCAGGACTGACCCCATCCCTTCACCATCCTTGTAGAGAGACCCAAACCAGCAGGAATTCAACCTTTAACACCTGTAAAAAAGCTGCCAGGACCCCCAAAGCCAGCGAGCAGCCTGCACACAGCCCCATGGCATCCAACACTCGCCTGCTGCCCCTTCCAGGCCTGCAACTGGGGTTAGTCCTGGGGGAAAAACCATTTTTAAAGCCTTTTAACCAAACAGGTGCTGGGAAAGAATCTTGCAGGGCTTGGGCTCCTGGGGAGCCTCTGTGGAGCAGGACAGCTGTAGGTGAGCATCAGCCCTGGGCTCCCAGTGCAGCCCCTGGGGGAATGAGCGCTGCCTTCAGCACCACAGCAGCACCAGGAGAGCCTTTGGCCAACCTGCTGGCAGCTTGGCACGGGGCAGCTCACCCTAAAACACATTGTGGATGCCCTAAAACACATGGTTGATGCCCTAAAACACATGGTGGATGCCCTAAAACACATGGTGGATGCCCTAAAACACATGGTGGATGCCCTAAAACACATGGTGGATGCCCTAAAACACATGGTGGATGCCCTAAAACACATGGTGGATGCCCTAAAACACATGGTGGATGCCCTAAAACACGTTGTTCGTGCCCCAAAACACATTGTTGATGCCCCAAGACGCGTGGCTCGTGCCCGTTGCAGTGCTTTGGATTTAGCTCAACTCCCCGGCTGTCAGTGAGCACGTGGCCAGAGAGGGGCTGTAAGAACCTGCAGTGCCAACCAAGTCACTTTTCCCAAAGGATTTACACCCTTTACAGATTTCCTTTCCAGGTTTCCTTTCCAGGATTCTCTTCCAGGATTCCCAGGAGCTGTGCCTGCTGCACTGGGGCTGATGTTTTGACTCCAGCTCCTTCCTGCCCCACAAACCCATATGGTCTCACTACCCGTGGCCCTTGTTTTCCTGCCTTGTACAAAGAAAGGATTAAAAACCACAATGAAAAGCTGAGAAATCCTCTCATTTAATGAGCAGAGAAGCCCACAGACCTCTAGCTTGTCTTTTTAAATATGGGAATATCGTATCTGTGTCTTGAGGAGATTTAATGATTTTAACAATCAAAAGGAAACCCCCAAGAGGGTGCACATGGAGGGCACAAAGCACCTGCAGGACTCATCCCAGCCCAGCACAAACTTCCCATGGCAAAGGTAACTTTACAGTTACAGGTAGAGAAAGAGAAAACCAGAAAGTTACAGAAAGAGAAAATGAGAAAAGGTTTGCACAAGAGGGGTTGGTTCTCCTGATTTAAATGCAACCCCCAAAACCCACACTGCAAAGCCACAGGCACACCCAGAGCTGAAGCAAAACACTCACCAGTGAGCACTGGGCAGTGATTCTGCTCCCTTGCAGGCAAGGGGAAAAATTTCCATCCTCCTTCTTTGTATAGGGAATGACTCTACAGGGACAGCAGCCACCCCAAAGGCACAGCACTGGGACAGCCAGCTCACTGACAGGGTACCCCAGCTCTGCACCCATCCCTCCTCTGAGACACCCCCCAAACCTCAGCCTCAGGCTTTATATCACCCTGAGGATAAACAAATCCCCAAATCTCAGTGCAGCTGCCCTGGGAGGGGAAACAACGCCAAAGGACACAAACCCCAGGTGCTGGGAGAGCTCCCAGCCCCAAGGTGAGCACCCGGCCGTGTGATTGCCACTGAACGCCGTGGTTCAGGTGCTCCTCAGCAGAGGGCACCTGCGGGTGCCCAGAGCCCCCCCAGAGCCTGCGCTGAGCTGGGGTGAGGCAGAGCCGCGGGAGGCAGCGAGGGCGACGTGTGAAATCGGGGGGCGGCCGGCAGCTATTTCTGCTCCGTGTCAGCACCCACTGACAGCACCGCCCCGGGAACACTGCCAGGCTCCAGGCATCTCCTTCCAAGGGAAATTCACCTGTACATCACTGTGCTTCCATGTTAACCCTCAGTCATCTCCTTTCCAAGGGAAATTCACCTGTATGTGACTGTTCTTCCACATTAACCCCCAAGGATATCCTTTCCAAGGGAAATTCACCTGTACATGACTGTGCCTCCATTTTAACCCCCAGGTATCTCCTTCCAAGGGAAATTCACCTGTACATGACTGTTCTTCCATTTTAACCCCCAGTCATCTCCTTTCCAAGGGAAATTCACCTGTACGTGATTCTGCTTCCACTTTAACCCCCAGCATTGTGGGGTGTGGATGGCTCTGTGGGGCACTCGAGGTTGAAGCCAGCTGCTAGCACCCTTGACATCTCCATTTAGGCTCCCAAAATTCCCTCTTATCTGAAGGGCAGAAGCTTCTACAAATCCCTTCTCCTTCCTTCTGCTCAGGGTCACTCTTTCTTTCCCCTTAATTTCTTGGGGCTTGGAGCGAGACCCAGGCAAATGCAACTGATTGTGTAACGTTTTGCTCAAAAAGCTTCTTAAGCAGCCACATATTTCTATTGGATTTCCCTTGCCCTTCACTGCTGATTACTGAAGTATTTATATATAAATAGAAGCTGTCTTCCCCATAATCTGCTTGTTTCTCCTAATTAACTCAGGGCTGCTCTCCTTGGGCTGCTCAGCCCTTCGGTTTTGGGGGTGCCAGCACCCACTGTGACTCAGTGAACCCAAATCTGCCAAATTTCTGCTGAAATTGCTTTTTTAGCTGGTTTTCAAGAAGCAAACCCCTCCTTTCCAAACTTTATGTACTCAGTATCTGCCCCATCCTCCCAACCCCCAGCTCAGGGAAGCGCTCAAATATGATTTCTTCATCTTCCTCCCTCCTCACAAAACTTTCCCCTAATTCAAGGAATGTCTCGATTTGATAATTATTTTAATCATTATTACTCATCTTTCCCCTTTCTTTCCCCGCCCCCCCCCCCTCAAAACTTCGTCCTGGGCCTGTCAATCACTTTAATAGCTGTTTACAACCTATCATCAAGTCTTGCATAACATCCACATGACTTCGCTCAGATGCCTCCGACACCCAAAAGCTGCCCCTGGGCTCTATTTCAGGAGCGATGGAGCCCACGGCACCAACTGGCAGCAACCCCCGCCGGCGTGCCCGGGGTCCTGGGATGGGGAAAATCAAAGCCAAAGACACGCCCGAAGCAAAACTACTTTGTAGTTAACACAAGGCAGCCCCCACGCTGCTCCCTAGCTCAGCTTTTGGGGGTGAGGGTTTGTTCGGTGGGCTCAGACCCCTCCCCAGCATCGCGGGCAGATGTTGCATCTGTTTGGAGAGATCGGGAGCTGCGAACATCTGGAGCAGCCGCTGGATTGCAGAGCGCTCCCGGGGGGGGTTCGGCTGCAGCGTGGCCTCTGACCCCCCGCTCTCCTCACAGCACCGGCACACAGGCACACCAAACACGGCAAATTCTGTCTAAAATGCCGTTTTCTAGCAGTTTTCCACCCCGCGGCATCGCCCGTCGGCGGCGGGTTGGCGGGGGCCGGGGCAGAGGCGCAATCTGTGCCGGAGCGGCTGCCAGCCCTTCTCCTTCGGCTGCCTGCTGGGGCGGGGGGGACACGACGGCTCTTTTTTAAGCTCTGCCGTCCTCCCCCTCTCCCTCAGGTTTCATAACCCTTCAAAGCACGAAAAGGCTCCTCCGGTTGCCGGCTAATGAGCCCCTGCGGAGGAGGAGCCGCGGCCGTGGCAGGAGGGAAATTCGGCAGAAAATTCTCCCCACCGAGGGTGAGAAGGGAAGGGGGGACACGGAGAGATCTCTTCGGGGTCTCACCATAACCCAAATTTAGCCAGTCCCTCCCCAAAACGCCCCTTGGCACGAAGCTGCCCGGGATGGGACGTCTCTCCCTCCCCGTGCAGGAGCTGCATGCAGATATTTATTTACACGGAATAAAAGGGGTTATTTATTAAGCCACAGCTGACAACTGTAGTCAAACTAATTTCTCTTAATAAGGCACTTGCGGTCCCCCCGGCAACAGCACCGCAGCTCCCCCCTTTAGGGGAAATACTTAATGGGGTGAAAATGGATGCAAAGAGGGGGCTCTGGAGATGCTGGGCCTGGAGACACCAACTCCCTTCTCGGGAGATCTGCTCCATCCCCGGAGATGCAGTGAGAGGGAGGAAATGGGGCCAGGAGTGTCTGGTTTTGTGATATATGTATAGGTGCAGAGATCACCAAAAACAGGAGGGCATCTCCTTCTTGTCAAGGGGCAAAATAAGGGATGGCAGAGCTCCTCCATCCTGCTTTGGACTGGAAAAACACAATGAGTGCTTTATTAATACCTGTAATTACAACACTAATTAAGGAAGGTGTGGGATGAAGGCAGGATCTCTGCTTCCTCGCACTGACCAAGGTGACAGGTTAAACTGCAAAGGCAGCAGAAGATTTCTCAGCTCCATCCCTGCCTCAGAGAATGATCAAACCAAATTTCCCCCAGTTTTTAAAATCCTGGATCCATCTGTTTACCAAATGCTGTGCAATCCAAGGTTTGCAAAACACAACTCCCAAAACCTGAAGGAAACTCCTTATCCCCTCTGGAGCCCAGACCTAAACTCACACACTAAATCATGATGGGGTTTTGGGGGGTATTTTACTGAACAACCACACAGCGCTCCAACCATGCAGGGTGGCCCCAGGGAAACCCACCAAGAACCCACCCCAAAACAAAGGAGTCACACTGGGGAGTAGAGCAGGCTGTGATTTACTGAGACAACAACACTTGTGCAACAACAGAGAGCACGACTGTGCCGAGGCACCCAGCTGGCAAGCCTGCAGCACCTGCAGCACCTGCAGCACCACTGAGCACTGCCACACCGGGGACCTGGAGAGGTGACACCAGAGCACAGACCAGAGGGTGACTACAGCTCTGGGAGGTGACATCAAAGCAGAGACTGGAGGGATGCTCGAGGTTCTGGGGAACCCAGAGAGCTGACACTGAGAGCAGAGACCAGAGGGAAACTCCTGGAGACTCGAGGGAGGTGAAACCAGAGCAGAGACAAGAAGGATGATCCTGGGGACCCCGGAGAGGTCACACTGAGAGCACAGACCAGAGGGGTGCTCATGGTCCTGGGGACATTGGTGAGGTGACATCAGAGCACAGACCAGAGGGATGCTCATGGTCCTGGGGACATCGGCAAGGTGACACCAGAGCACAGACCAGAGGGATGCTCATGGTCCTGGGGACATCGGCAAGGTGACACCAGAGCACAGACCAGAGGGGTGTTCATGGTCCTGGGGACATTGGTGAGGTGACACCAGAGCACAGACCAGAGGGGTGTTCATGGTCCTGGGGACATTGGTGAGGTGACACCAGAGCACAGACCAGAGGGGTGCTCATGGTCCTGGGGACATTGGTGAGGTGACACCAGAGCACAGACCAGAGGGATGCTCATGGTCCTGGGGACATCGGCAAGGTGACACCAGAGCACAGACCAGAGGGGTGCTCATGGTCCTGGGGACATTGGTGATGTGACACCAGAGCACAGACCAGAGGGATGCTCTTGGTCCCCAGCACTGGTTTCCCTCCTGTGTCACAGGACACACAGACACAAGACAGAAGCCTGCTGGGACAGGCAAGGCTGCTACATGCCAAGGGAGGGAGCAAAAGGCAGCAGGTTCCAGATGGGCTCCACGGGCACCGCAGCCCCACGCTGGAGACAGTGGGAACTCCCTTCATAGGCACTTGTTCCTCCAGTCTCGGGCACCCTGGCTCTGCCTGTGAAGCTCCAAAGGCACACGTTGGCTGCAAGGGATCTCACAAACTCCTACTGGGATTGCAGAGGGCCTGAGGGAGCCCAGCACCGTGTGGATGAGATGGGGTTTGGTCCCAGCCTCCAACTGGCCCAGCTTGTTTGGGCATGGCTGGGCTTGATCCACCTGGCTGGGACAGCAGGGCTGCTCTACCCACCGTCATTCCCAGCCCAGATTCCCTTTGATCCATGAGATGAGCATGTTGTCTGAGCTTTGCCTTCTCTGAAAGCCATCTCAGATGGCAGGAGCCAGGCAGGAGCCTCAGGAACACAGGGGTTCGGGGCTGAGGGACTGCACTGGGGGCTTGGCAGTGATTCAGGGCTGGGAAGAGGCAGCTAAGCAAGGACAGGGCAAGCGGAGCAGGCCACCAGACCTGCTCTGGAAACTGGGCTGGGACCAGAAGAAACCAGGATCAGAGGGAACTGCTCAAGCTGGAAGTGCTGCTCCAGCTGAAAATAAAAAGCATCTGCTGCAGGCAGTGGCAGGTTCCCTTCCAGGACAAAATCCCGACTGCTGAGTGCAGGATTTTGGCCGGGCCACTGTTTGCAGGGTTTGCTCTGATAAACACACACATCCCTGCAGCAGAGCAGCTGAGCTCCTCGGAGGCATTTCCCCAAGGCTGGATCCCCGCTCCTGTGCCCTCACTGATCTGCCCAAGCCTCCCTCCTGCTCTTACACACTGCCTGGGTTGTAGCAGAGCAGGTTGAACTCCAGGTTTTCATCCCAGTGGCGCAGCAGCACGAAGAGCTGCTGGGCTGCGGCTCTCACCGCGGCCAGGCTGGATCCCTGCGGGAAGCGCTGCCCGCTCAGCCACACGCTGGCTTTGGCGGCCACCAGCTCCCACTCGATGAAGAAGGAAGCCGAGCTGTGCTCCAGCCAGGCCAGGGCCACAGCCGTGGCCCACAGCATCCCCTCAGGCTCCGTCTGCCGCTGCAGCTCCACGGCAGCGAGCAGCGCCTGCAGCTCGGAGCTGTCGGTGTCCCAGCCGCGGGCGCTGCCGGCCCGGCTCGGAGCGGGGGAGGAGAAGCTGCGGATGGTGATGGCCGGGGAGGGCAGCTCCTGCTGGGCTTGCAGCGCCCTGGAGAGGCTCTCGGCAGCGCTGCCCGACAAGTGCCGAGGGCGGCCGGCGCCCTCCAGCGCCGCTCCCTGAGCCGCGGCCCCGGCGGGGGAACCCTGCCCCGGCCCGCTGGGGAGCGGCAGCTCCTGGCCGGAGCTCAGGGTTCTGCGCTCCGAGGAGGAGCTGCTCCTCTTGGTGCTGCAGGAGCCGGAGGGGCTGAGGGACAGGCGGTGGCAGGCGAAGGGCGATGTCCACTTGAGCTTCTCCATGGGGATGTTGACGGCGTCACAGAAGGCAGAATTCAGAAGGAAGGCACCGCAGGCCAGCTGCAGGGACACCTGCAGGCACAAAGGGAAGCTCTGGCACACCAACAGCTTGTGGGTAGCTCAGGAAACAGGCGTGTATGGATGAAACAGCTCCCCATCTCTGAGCAGGTCACGGTTGTCAGAGACAGCAGGATGAAGATTAGGGGGATCCTCCTCTGCTCCCCTGCAGTGACCACACAACCCCAGCAAGACCCAGGGAGGAGCTGCTCACCAGGGGGAGGTAGTCCATGCTCTCACTGTCACCCTCAGAGCCCGCTTCGCTCCCTCTGCTTGGAGATTTACTCATGAAGCCTTTGGCAGCTCGAACCAGCAGCATGGTTTTGTTGAGGGTCAGCCTGTGAAAGGAGGAAAAGGTGTCCGTGACCTCTGTGCTCATCCTGACACCCACCCTCCCCTCCAAAGCCATCCCTGCTCCCCAGACACTGGCACCAGTCCCAGCTCCCGTCCTTGGGGATCCCTCCTCTCCTCCTGGCTCGTGTTCACATCAGACCCAGCAGGTGAAAGGCACCTGCTGAGGTCAGGGGAAGGTCAGGCTGGTTCATACCTGGCAGCAAAGAGCCTCTCGATGGATTTTTGGGCCTCTGCAGAGGAAGCAGACAGGCTGTGGAGTGGCCCTGGGGAGAAACACAGTGCTGGAGTTACAGGGTGCTGCAGGGGAGCAAAGGGGAGCAGAGTCAAGGGCCTGGGGCATGGGATTGTTTGGCTGCTGAATCTTTGGCAAAACCCTTCCTCTCCCTTCGCCTCATTTTCCCTACATGGATAATAAAATTCCCACACCTCTTAAAAATGAACCTGGGGGAGATTTATACCAAAAGCCACATCAGGTTCCACCCTTTGCACCTCAGAATGAGTCAGGCCCTGTGCTCACAAACCTAGTTTTAGGTCATAATTTTTATAAAATTCCCCAAAACTCAGCAGAAGCCCAAAGCACAGACTTGACAGAGCTGCACAGTGCCAGCAACTCTTTCCCTACCTTCAGGGACACGGCAGCGCTCCCAGGCAGACGAGGATGGGGTGCTGGAGGGTGAGGGGCTGCTCTCAGCATCTGCAACCGAGGAACCACATCAGCAACAGCCCCCAGGCAAAAGCAGCACCTTCCCTCCCTCGGCATGATGGGGTTAACGAGGCTCTGTCAATTCAGCTCCGGCTCTGACAGTGCCAGACAAGGTCCAATCCAACTCGTCTTCATTAGTGGAGGATTTGGTGACAAGTGAGTGTCTCACATCCCCCCTGCCTCTAATTACACCCGTTTCATCCTTCGTGTTATCCGTGGTACGGCTGCCAATTAACTTCCCAGCACTGTCAGCAGCACGACCTGCGATTTCAGGGCTTGGGGAAACTGAAGCTTCCTGGCCATTTAAGGAGACGAGCCCCAGCCTGACACGTGTCTGGTGAGCACCGTATGCAAAGGGGAAGGCAGAATTTAAAAAGACCAGAGAAGGTGTCCCAAAGCACTCAGATCTCTAACACCAGGGAGGAGATAAACCCCAGGAATCTTACTCATGCTGTAAAATCCGTAGTCTCCGTTCTGGCCACACGCTGACTGAGGACGTCCAGGGGAACAGCCATGGTGCCTTCTGTTTCCTGAACTCTTCTGTTTCCTCTGGTTGCCTTGCCTGGATGTTGCCCCTTGGCACAAGAGAAGAGAATGGCCAGTGCTAGAGAGGGACTGGCACACACACAGTGACAATCAAACCACAGAATGAGCTTGGTCAGGAAATAGAGTGACACGATAAGGAGGAATGGCTTCAGACTGGAAGGGAAGTAGGTTTAGATGGGCTATTGGGAAGAAATTCTTTGATATGAAGGTGGTGAGTCCCTGGCACAGGTTGCCCAGAGAAGCTGTGGCTGCTCCCCCTCTGGGAAGTGTCCAAGGCCAGGCTGGACAGGGCTTGGAGCAGCCTGGGATAGGGGAGGTGGTGGCAGGGGGTGGAATGAGATGAGCTTTAAGGTCTCTTCCAACCCCAAACAATATGTGATACTGTGGTCATCTCTGGGCATCCAGACCTCAGAGAAGACCTCCTCCCTGGCCATGGGAAGAGCTTCTTGCCACCAACAGCTTGGCCACGGCCTTGGGCATGGGTCTGGTGCCAAACCGTGCTGTGGCTTCACAGGGTTTGCCCTGAGAGAAGTTTCCCAGCGACACCTTCCGTGCCAGGCCAAGGCTGCCCACCCGTGCCAGCCCTGTACCTGTGTGGGTGTACTGCACCAGGGTGGGCAGGTAGGAGCTGGTGCTCAGGTCCACGGGCACGAAGGCTGTGTGCTTGCTGATGACACTGCAGGCCTTGCTGGTGTGCACAGCGCTGAGCTGGAACCGCCGCCCAGAGCCTGCCACGGGAGGGGCACTGGGCTCAGGGTCCATGGGCTCCCCCACCCTCACACCCAGCCCCCAGACCCACCTCCCTGCCTGGGGATCCCTGTATCCCTCTAAACTCTGCCTCCTGCTGCTCCTGCTCTTGTTTTGCAAGCCCAGAGGCTCCTCCACTCCATGGAGGACAGAGCTGACATGGCCCAGGGACATGTGTGTGGCCCAGGGACATGTGTGTGTGGCCCAGGGACATGTGTAGCCCAGGGACATGTGTGTGTGGCCCAGGGACATGTGTGTGTGGCCCAGGGACATGTGTGTGGCCCAGGGACATGTGTGTGTGGCCCAGGGACATGTGTGTGGCCCAGGGACATGTGTGTGGCCCAGGGACATGTGTGTGTGGCCCAGGGACATGTGTGTGTGGCCCAGGGACATGTGTGGCCCAGGGCAGGGATGTTTGGCTGCTGCTGCAGTTGGATGCCACTTCCCAGCTCCAAGTGACCAACTCTTCAAAAATAACCGTGTTACCTCGTGCATGGAGCAGAGGAATCACGGAATTGTGGAACGTCCTGAGTCAGAAGGGACCCTCAAGGATCATCAAGCCCAACCCCTGCTCCTGAGGAGTGGGAAGGAACGTGAGCTTGGGAATGATCATGTGCAGCAAGGCTGCAGAAGCAGGAGAGCACAAGGCAGCTGAAGGGGGCTGTTATTTGGGAGCTGCGTGAGAAATTCCCTGATATTTCACCACCAGCAGCTTTTGTTTTCACTCCAGAGGCTGCTGAGACTGCTGGAAAGCCTTCCCAAGGCTGGGCAGGGCCTGCCTGCAGCCAGCTGTGCATTACCATGCTCGATTTCACACTCCCTCTCAGCGAGCTGCTCGAAATCCTGGATGAGCGACTTGGCTGCCAGGTGGTGGAAGGTCTCACTCCACAGGTCTGTGTCACCATCCTCCTGCCTCCCCCGCTCCTGGAACAGAGGGTGGATGTCAAACGTGACTTCCCAGTGCACGGGCTCGTTGTTCCTCAGCCCCTTCACCACGGCCTTGCAGAGGGTCCTGGGGGAGCGCGGGGAGCTGCAGGTAGCGCCGACATCCAGGTCCTGGGGCTCCCAGTCGGAGGAGGTCTCTGTCTCAAAGGTGAGGGATGGATGCTGGGCAGACTCTGCGGAGAGGGGAGAGGAGGATCATTAATCACCTCCCCAGGAGCTGAATTCCCCACTGACACCGCAAAACCATAATTAATCCTTCCCAATTTTCACAGACTGGCACGGGGCGCGATGCCACCAAACCCCGGCACGGACAGGCGAGGCTGGCCATGCTCTGCCTCCCGCAGTTACCCAGATCCGCGGGGCTCCGGCTGTCTGACGAGGAGTGCAGGCTGGTGCTGGCATCGAGCGCTTCCCAGCCCCTCGCCGGGGGCTCCTGCAGCCCGTCGGGGGGTGCCGGGGCGGCGGTGTCGTGGCAGGAGGACACAGCGCTGCGCTGGAGCAGCGCGGGGCGCCGGGCGCCCGGGCCGCGGGTCCTGGCGGCGGGGCCGGGCGGGACGGCCGGGAGGGGCTGCGAGCAGAGAGAGCAGAGGTTAGGGCTGGATCCAACTGCAGCCAGTGGCACAGACCCGCTCTGTGCCCTCTGATCCCTGTTCAGACCTTCTCTGTCCCCTCTGCTCCCTGTTCACACCTGCTGTTCCCTCTGATCCCTGTTCACACCTGCTCTGTCCCCTCTGATCCCTGTTCAGACCTTCTCTGTCCCCTCTGATCCCATCTGCTCCCTGTTCAGACCTGCTTAGTCCCCTCTGCTCCCTGTTCACACCTGCTCTGTTCCCTCTGATCCCTGTTCAGACCTGCTTAGTCCCCTCTGCTCCCTGTTCACACCTGCTCTGTCCCCTCTGATCCCTCTGTTCCCTGTTCAGACCTGCTCTCCCCCCTCTGCTCCCTGTTCACACCTGCTCTGTCCCCTCTGATTCCCTCTGCTCCCTGTTCAGACCTGCTCTGTCCCCTCTGCTCCCTGTTCACACCTGCTCTGTCCCCTCTGCTCCCTGCCCGACCCCAGCGAGGGATGCAATCACACAGGTCCTCCCCTCTGCCCGTTCCCGGCTGGGATCCGTGCCCAGACACTTCCACCAGACCCCGGGGTGTCCCCAGGGGACCCTGGCCCCAGGGGCTCCTTCCCCAGACATACAGAAGGTGAAATATGAGTTTCATCCCTCCAGACATTTTAATGACTTCACTTGGGAACCAAAGAAAAGAAGAGAGACAGAAAGATCAAGGACCAGTTGCTTAGTAACGAAAGGAGAGAGGCGCAGGGGATGGGAGAAAGGAATTTTTATCTTTTTATCTTTTTTTTTTTCTTCTTTTATGAGACTGTTTCTCCACTTTCAGGAGATGTGAATCCCCCACTCCAGCACCTCTGGTCCCACATCCCACACAGATGCTCCTCTCTGCAAGCTCTGGGTTTTATCCCTGTCCCCAGGGCTGTGGGAAGAGCTGTCTAAAACAAACAGATTCTATATTCCTAGGACATCACCAGCAAGGGACAGAGGTGGTAGGGAGTGGGGGGTGGAAGGATACTTTCTCTGAGAGACACACAAGGATATGACCTCCACCGCCACCTAAATTTTGTTGTTCTATGACACCACCAGCAAAACTGGGAGCCAGGCAGCTCCAGGTGTGATTTACCAAGCTAATATTGACACATCCTGCCAGACCCTTTCCACTCCAAACCTGCTCCTTCTCCTGCCCGAGCTCTCCTCCCAGCCACAGGCAGCCAGCTGGGAATGGAGCTGGGGGTTTAAGCTGCCTGTGGCTGGCACTGACCTTTCCCTCCCAGCATGGCAAGCGTGGAGATGAGCTGAAGGCTTGGCTTCACACCCCTGAAAATGTCAAGCCCTGGCAGCAGGACCAGGAGCTGGGAGAGCTGCTGGGAGCCCTGGCAGCAGGAGGGATAGCAAAACCAGGCTGCATTTAATTAAGAGCAGGCTGCATGCTGTTAACCATTTAACCATGGCCTCCAGAGGGGAGGCAGTTCCACCCCTGCCTGCATGATGAGGGCAGGAGGATGCTCCGGGGACCTTCCCAATACAGGGAATTTTGCCAGTACCCCTCAAACCTGCTTGTTCTTGGTTTTGATGCTGTTCACCACCCTCACTGCTGTAACCTGAGGGCAGAGGTCTCATCCCTCCCTGTGGAGCCCTGGCCCTGCTTTCCCCTTTGCCCTCAGCTCCCCTCCCACCCCTCACCCAATGATCTGTAACCCACAGCAGAGGGGAAATGAAAGTCCCTGATATCCTGCTCCAAGTTTCCATGGGAACACAAGTGCTGCTGGTCCTCCCAGCCCTGCAGATGCTGATTGCAGAGCAGAGCATCCCGGCGATGCCAAGGATGAGAGAAAACTATCCCCACCCTTCCCACAGATCAGCTGAAAAATCTGCCCGAATTCCACCTGCTGCAGGCAGGGGACAAACCCCTGCTCAGCAGATGGGTCATCACACAGGTCACATCTCATCCCAGTGCTGTGTAAGACTGTGGTCCAGCTGGGAATCTGCTTTGGTACCAAATTCCTTTTCCCTGCCGAGCACAGAAGTGCCACAGCCACGGGGAGAGTTTGAATCCTAAATTGTAGGGAGATCAGAAGGACCAGAGGAGCAGCAGGTGAACCATAGGCCACTAAAGGGAAGGGGAGCAGGTGAAAAGCAGGCTCCCACGGGGAGGGACCACTATGGGACATCAGGATGGCACTCTGCTCCCAGCTTGGCTCGTTTCCCCAGCGTTTGTGATGTGCTGCAGAGTTATCTAATATCTCTATCTGTTATCTCTATTATCTCCATTATCTGTATCTATTATCTATATCTATTGTCTATATCTATTATCTGTATCTATTATCTCTATCTGTTATCTCTATTATCTATATCTATGTCTATTATCTATATCTATTATCCATATCAATATTTTAGGACTACTGTGAGCCAGGCCCTTTCCCTCAGCCTCTTATCCACCTGATATTTTCCTGCTTCTCCTTGCTGGCTTCCACCTGCAGGCAAAGCCTCTCGGGGGGCTCACCTACCTGCAAATCCAGCTGCCAGGGCTCGGGGCTGAGCTGCTGCAGGTCCTGTAGGTGGGTTTTCCGCAGGGGGTTTTTCACCAGGGCTGTGCCAGGGTCGCTGGCTGTGGGCACCTTCCTGCGAGGCTCGTGCTCGCAGATTTGGGTGGTGCTGTACGCCCGTCTCCTGGACAGAGCCTGCACGTCCATCCCTGCAGGGAGGGAGACAGGATCAGCTCCACTCTGGAGTGGGATCAGTCAGCACCACGCCCCTGGCTCGGGGTGGGAGGCAGGGAGCCCTCCCCAGGGTCCTGCCAAAGCTCAAGGGGCCACACTCAGCCCTGCAAAGTTTTAAGCAAAGCGATGAAACCACAGAAGGAAATAGGAACGCTCAAAATTCCTGAGGATGTCAAGAGAGCAGGTTGGGAAGGTTTTGTCTGAGGAGTTTTCAGCCAAAAAAAGCCTGACTGCATTTCCCCAAACCTCCCTGGAGAAGACAAAGGGTTTACTAATGAAATTTAATTAGTGCAGACACGCTCTTGTCAGAGCACGACTAAAATCTGCCTTGGAAAGACACGATTTCTCATTGCTTTTGACAACTTTGAGGGGATGCACAGTACAGCTCCTCTCAGAATAAAAGGGAAGAACATCCCATGAGTAACAGAGGTTTCCCCAGCTCCGGGGTGCAACCAGCTGCTTTGTGCCACATGCTGCTGCCACAAACACCCAGCCAGGCCATGGTGGGGAGGAGTGATACCCTGGAGAAAGGGCTTTGGACCCATTCCCCCTCTCCAGACTGGGAAGCTGGAGGTACTGCAGCTTTGCAGGTACTGGGATGGTCTAGCAGAGCTACCCATTTGCTCTCTCCACTCCTCCTCCCACTGCTTGGGAAGCTTGTAAATAATTATGTGGCTAAAGCTGCTTTGAAAAATCTCCAGGGAACCCAGCTCACCAGGGCTTCCCTTGATTTCCTGACAGGTTTGGATAAAACATCCAAACCAAACAGACTTGCTCAAGCCTCAGGAGATCTGTCATCTCTCCTGCAAACTCCTCCAGCTCTTTGCAGCTGGAGACATGTATAAATCAGGCAAAAAAATTGGGGGAGCAGTGACAGAAGCTTGATTAGAGAGACAGGGGCATCACCCCCGCGTGTACAGAGGAAAATCTGACCCGTGTCCGTGTCCGACTCTCCCCCGGGATCTCTGCCCACGCCCAGGTGGTCGGGGGAGGGCTCGGTGGGGCAGGAGCCCTCCGAGTCTCTGGAGTGGTTCCAGCTCTCCAAGCCTGCTCCCTCCTCCTGGGAGTGGAAGAAAACAGAGCTGCCCGACTCCTGGGAGTGCATCATGCTGTACCGCCGCCTCTTGTCCTGCGGGGAAGCACAGAGAGGGAACAGGTCCCACCACCCTGCCTGTCCACGGGCTCCCAGCTGGGACAGGCTGCACCAGCACCCTCAGCCTCCAAAACTCCCTCCCACCACCTCCCTCAGGACACAGCTGGGGAGCAGGAGACACCTTGCACACCCCAACACCCCCTGATACAGGAACAGCCCCACAGACTCACAGATCTGGGGTTGGAGAGGAACAGGGAGGTGTCACAGACGATGCTGTAGCTGACCAGGCGGTCACCAGGGAACAGGCACCTGCTGCTGGCAGGGGACACCAAGACCTCGGTGCTCTCAGGAAACACCCACTCCACGGACACATCACTCAGGGCCGGTGCCATGGCCTTCTTCAGTGACCTGATCATCTGCAAAGGGCACGGGGGAGAGGTTCAGCACCAGCTGGACACAGTGGGAGCCATGGTGCACGTGCCATGTGCTGCAGGGAAGGGGAACATTCCCTCAAACAAACCCATCAGCTGATTCCTGCCCTCTCCTGACAGTCTGCTTCCTCTTAGGCTACTCTGACGCCCATCCCAGCACCCCCATCTCCTTGGCACAGTTATATTTGACAGAGCTGGGTTTGTGGTTGGTCTTTTCCAACCTAGATGACTCCATGATTCTGTGATTTTTTACCATGAGCAGATAGTGATGGAGCACAGGGCTGATCTCACACATGCTCCCAGCCCAGAGCAAGGTGGGAGCTCATGGCCTGAGGGATCTTTCTCTGATATGAGGCAGCATTTCTTGCTCCCCTCCAGCACTCAGGAAACGCTCTCAGCCTTCACTGAGCCCCAGCCCCGAGCCCAGCACTCATACACTGATATTTTTGGAAAAGCTCATTGCTGGCACAAGCCACAGCCAGAGATCAGCAGTGCTCTGCCAGTGACACATGTGGAGAAGAGCAATACCCGTGAATACCTCACAGACAAACCTCCCAGGGAGCCATCCACACCAGCTTCCCTGCATGCCAAGGGAACTGAACACCAGATTTAGAGACAGAACAGCTGAAATATTCCCTATTGTTCCCTGCTTTTTCACAGGCTTGGGAAGACACACCAGGCTGTGTTTTATAAGGCCTTTAATTGACGCCTCAGACTGCTGAAGGCACCGAGCTGCACAGCCTGCAAAGCTCTTATTAATAGCTCTTATTAAACACCTCTCTCTTCACCGTCTTTGCTTTTAATTTACATCAGAAATGTTGATGCTGTTCTGTCTTAGACAGGTTTTTGTGTGCTCCAGGCTCCTGCAGAGGGTGGAGCTGCCGAACTCCTCCTTAAGAGATCAAGAAGGTAGGAGCTGGCTTTTTGGAGATATTTAGGAGCTAAAGACCCAATTCTCTCTGGGTTTAGTCAAGCAGCAGGTGACAGGCTGGGCTCTGTGCATTCACCAGGGGACAGAGCCATCCCTAGCCCGCATTTGAAGCTCACGGTTTTACTCTTCATGGGGAGAGAGGGAAAGGAGAGGCTTTAAAGTCAGCTTAACAAGCAAAGCCATCACAGCGCCTTCCTCTCGCTCCAACCTCGAGTCCTTCTCGCCTGAGCAACGCCAGGGCTGAGCCCGACTTCAAAACTAATTGGCTGCTTTGATGCCAGTCCGTGCGCCCTCGCCGTGTCTGAGGCAGAGCTGCCTTTGCAGGCAGAGCTGCTGCATCGCGGCCCCACGGAGGGAACGCAGCCTCCCACCCCCTCCGACGGGCACAGGGATGCTCCTCATCCCTCCCGCCTGCTGCGAGCGGGGTGGGAAAGTGTCAGAGTCCAGGACATCCCTCTGGCCACCCTGGAGGGTTTGGAGACCGGACAGGGGGTCTGGGATCTGTCCAAGGAGCTCAGCCAGCCTCACACAGAGCCCAGGAGGACACTGCCTCTGATCCCTGCCATGGCAGTGAATGCCCACATTGTATGAACAATCCCAAGCAGAAAGAACTCAAAATAAGCAGTAGTTAGTGAATCACAGAGTGTAAATGTAGAATCTAGGATTTTTAGTATATAGGTTTGAAGAGGCAAGATGGAGGAATTGGGGAGTGGTCCTGTCCTCCTTGTTCTTGTTCTCATCCCCCATTTTCTGCTGAGTTGGATCACCAGGATTGGTTTAGAGTAGAAATGACATGTTAACATAGGTAGTAAGTATTGGTAAGGTTTTGTAAATCAAAAGTTCGTTGTGGGCAGTGGTTGGGTCAGGGGACCGTACAGAAAGCCCGGGACCCTCTGACCTGCCCAGTCCTGCCGGGGTCCTGCTCTGCTGGGGACGCCCTGCAGAGCTGAGACAGAGCTGAGAGACAATGAAACAATAAACAACCCTGGAAACACGGACTGGCAGACTCAGTTTGTCTTCTCTGGCTCTGGACCTTTTGGGCAAGAAAAGCTCAAAAATCCTACAAACCTCAGGGAACAGCAACCCCGAGGAGAATCTCAGGGAAAAGCAGCCCTGAGAGGAAGGCAGGGCCGGGATGGGGAATGAACCTGCTGGGAGCCTCCCCCTCGCCCCCCGAGCATCGTTCCAGCCCCTCAGGGCTGTACCTTGGGCTGCAGCCTCTCACCCTCCGCCACGAACTCGGGGGTGCCCCTGGACACGGCAGCCAGACCCCGCACCAGCCTCCTGCAGGCGTTGGGCCCCACGCCAAAGCTGTAGCACCTGCAAAGGGACAGGGAGAATCAGGATGTGAAGGAAAAGCCAGCCCCGTGTAGCTCAGACACTCCCTCAGGCAGAAACTCCTCCTGGCTTAATCCCACTGCTGTGCCCAGCAGAATAAAGCAGCCTTTCTTTTGGGTGGCAGGAGAGTTGGGAACTTCCCAGTGCCTAAAGGGGCTCCAGGAGCTGGAGAAGGACTTTGGACATGATCATGGAGTGCCAGGACAAGGGGAATGGCTTCCCACTGCCAGAGGGCAGGGTTAGACTGGATATTGGGAAGGGATTCTTGGCTGGCAGGGTGGGCAGGCCCTGGCACAGGGTGTCCAGAGCAGCTGTGGCTGGCCCTGGATCCCTGGCAGTGTCCAAGCCCAGGCTGGACAGGGTTTGGAGCACCCTGGGCTATGGAAGGAGTCCCTGCCCATGGCAGGAGGTGGAATGAGATGGGTTTTAAGGTCCCTTTGAATCCAAACCACCCTGGCGTTCTATGAACCACCAGCCCCCTCCTCTCAGCAGACCTCAAGCCCCTTCCCCAAAGACCAGCCCTCAGCAGTGACACACAGGGGTTCCCAGCAGGATCTCAAGCCTTCCCCTCCCTGCAAACACAAACAAGCTGCTTTGCTCTCAGTTCAGCTCATTTCCCTGCTGGCTGTGGTCAATAGCACTAAATATCCAGTAATTATCTCTGCTTGCAATGAAAAGAATCGTTTTCCCAAGGAAGGAGGACCAGGCTAGGTGAGACTGCTGCCCCTGACTCCCAGGTCTGTGAATCAGGACTTGGTCTGGGCTGAAGGCTGCAAGTCAAGCTGGAGCCCAGGCAGGGAGGGTGGTGCCAGGTGGGGATGGATGTGTCAGGAAGCCAGGGGGATGGGAACGGGTGGGATACGGCATTCGGGCAGGGCAGTGGATTGCTGAGAGAGAAAGCACCTCCAGCAGCAAACTGCATCTGCACAAGGGGCTTTTCTCCTGGAGGGTTTTAATCCTCAGCTGGCTGCAAATCCTAGGCCAGTCTCACACCCCTCCTAAATGAGGCTCTGATCTTCTTTTAAGATGGGCCATGCCCAGGACTCTCCCTCCCATGGTCACACGAGACCACGCTCCAGCTCTGATTGCATTTAACCCTCCCCTCCAGCTCGGAGAGAGCGAGGGTGGGATGGTGGATGGTGGATGGTGGTGGGATGGTGGGATGGTGGATGGTGGATGGTGGATGGTGGATGGTGGATGGTGGATGGTGGATGGTGGATGGTGGATGGTGGGATGGTGGAATGGTGGATGGTGGGATGGTGGATGGCGGAATGGTGGATGGTGGGATGGTGGATGGCGGAATGGTGGATGGTGGGATGGTGGATGGTGGGATGGTGGATGGTGGATGGTGGATGGTGGGATGGTGGATGGTGGATGGTGGATGGTGGATGGCGGAATGGTGGATGGTGGATGGTGGGATGGTGGAATGGTGGATGGTGGGATGGTGGATGGCGGAATGGTGGATGGTGGGATGGTGGATGGCGGAATGGTGGATGGTGGTGGGATGGTGGATGGTGGGGTGGTGGATGGTGGAATGGTGGATGGTGGGATGGTGGATGGCGGAATGGTGGATGGTGGGATGGTGGCATGGTGGATGGTGGATGGTGGTGGGATGGTGGATGGTGGATGGTGGGGTGGTGGATGGTGGATGGTGGGATGGTGGATGGTGGTGGGATGGTGGGATGGTGGATGGTGGATGGTGGATGGTGGATGGTGGATGGTGGATGGTGGATGGTGGGGTGGTGGATGGTGGATGGTGGGATGGTGGATGGTGGGATGGTGGATGGTGGTGGGATGGTGGGATGGTGGATGGTGGATGGTGGATGGTGGATGGTGGTGGGATGGTGGATGGTGGATGGTGGGGTGGTGGATGGTGGATGGTGGGATGGTGGATGGTGGGATGGTGGATGGTGGTGGGATGGTGGGATGGTGGATGGTGGATGGTGGATGGTGGATGGTGGATGGTGGATGGTGGATGGTGGGGTGGTGGATGGTGGATGGTGGATGGTGGATGGTGGGGTGGTGGATGGTGGGGTGGTGGATGGTGGATGGTGGATGGTGGATGGTGGATGGTGGATGGTGGATGGTGGATGGTGGATGGTGGGGTGGTGGATGGTGGATGGTGGATGGTGGGGTGGTGGATGGTGGATGGTGGATGGTGGATGGTGGATGGTGGATGGTGGATGGTGGATGGTGGATGGTGGGATGGTGGATGGTGGATGGTGGATGGTGGATGGTGGACGGTGGATGGTGGATGGTGGATGGTGGATGGTGGTGGGATGGTGGATGGTGGATGGTGGGGTGGTGGATGGTGGATGGTGGATGGTGGATGGTGGATGGTGGGGGGTGGAATGGTGGATGGTGGATGGTGGATGGCGGAATGGTGGATGGTGGATGGTGGATGGTGGGATGGTGGGGTGGTGGATGGTGGAATGGTGGATGGCGGAATGGTGGATGGTGGGATGGTGGCATGGTGGATGGTGGATGGTGGTGGGATGGTGGATGGTGGATGGTGGGGTGGTGGATGGTGGATGGTGGGATGGTGGATGGTGGGATGGTGGATGGTGGTGGGATGGTGGGATGGTGGATGGTGGATGGTGGATGGTGGGATGGTGGATGGTGGATGGTGGATGGTGGATGGTGGGGTGGTGGATGGTGGATGGTGGGATGGTGGATGGTGGATGGTGGATGGTGGATGGTGGGGTGGTGGATGGTGGATGGTGGGATGGTGGATGGTGGGGTGGTGGATGGTGGATGGTGGATGGTGGGATGGTGGATGGTGGATGGTGGATGGTGGATGGTGGATGGTGGATGGTGGATGGTGGATGGTGGATGGTGGATGGTGGATGGTGGATGGTGGATGGTGGATGGTGGATGGTGGGATGGTGGATGGTGGATGGTGGATGGTGGGATGGTGGATGGTGGATGGTGGATGGTGGATGGTGGATGGTGGGATGGTGGATGGTGGATGGTGGATGGTGGATGGTGGATGGTGGATGGTGGATGGTGGATGGTGGATGGTGGGATGGTGGATGGTGGATGGTGGATGGTGGGGGGTGGGATGGTGGGATGCCCTCTACACTCACACCTCTGTGCAGTTACAAACCCACAGAGCAGCTTCCCTGATAACCCCGAAGTCTGAGAGATGGAAGAGGAATCAGGATTTCTTACATTTTTCTCATGTTTTGTGCCCCTTAAAGAGGCAGAAGACAAACCAGAACAGCCTGTGATCAGGGCTGGGGAGCCAGGCTGGGAGCTCATGCACAAATTAGCTGCTTTTTACATCGCTCCCTTTCAGCATATTCAATTCCGCACAGCCCCATCCTGGAAGCAGCTGGGGCCAGCCCCAGATGTGCTTTAAAAAAAAATTGAAAAAAAAAAAAAAGCAAGGAAGATTGTTGGCGTGTCAATCTCTCCTAGCAGGAAGCATCAGCCGAGAGCTGTGAAGTTGTCAGCTCAATTATCCTCCTTTTGATTGTTTAAAAAGCATCTGAACTTCTGGGATCCGTTCCAAATCCTTTGAGGTTCTCCCATGGCTCACAGCAGCAATCTCTCCTGCCTCTGCCTCTGAAGTGGGGACGTCTGTGAGATGGAGCTGTGCCTGACGGGAGGCACATCCCAGCCCATTTCTGGCCCTACCTGGTGGCGCAGGAGTGGCCCCGCAGCAGCTCCAGAACCTTCCCGGGGTTGCTGACGGCCCCGGCCGTGAGCAGGAAGAGCAGCCGGGGGTGGCCCCTGTGGAGGGGCTGGCGGATCACCCACTTGAGGGGGGACAGGAGGTTGATGCTGCCCATATCAGCCCGGATGCTCCTGACGCTCTGGCAGGCAATGGCCAGGCTCTCCTGCCACGGGAACAGTGGAATTGTCAGCACCAGCACCCTCCCAGCACCGAGGAGAGCCACAGGAGAGGCTGGGGGAGTTGGGCTGCTCATCCTGGGGAAGGGAAGGCTCTGGGAGACCTTAAAGCCCCTTCCAGTGCCTGAAGGGGCAGGAGGAGTTCTTCTGGGGAGAAGGACTTCGGACAAGGGCCTGGAGTGACAGGACAAGGGGGAATAGCTTTAATCTGAAAAAGGGCATGGTTAGATTTGGTATTATAAGGGCATTATTTACTTTAAGGCTGGTGAGACCCTGGCACAGCTGTGGCTGCCCCTGGATCCCTGGCAGTGCCCAAGGCCAGGCTGGACAGGGCTGGGAGCAGCCTGGGACAGTGGGAGGTGTCCCTGCCATGGCGTGTAAATCTCTCCCCACACAAACCAGTCTGTGATTCTGTGGCACACAGAATCACCTCTCAATGGGTGAGAGGTGATACTCACATCTCCTACTTCTCACCCACCTCACAATAGGCCTGGCTGACAGGAAAGAGGGTCTTGAAGGTGGATCCAAACCCAATGACATTGAACAGACACGCTGGCATCAGGCTCTTGAGGATGACCAGCAGGGCATCCTGAGGGGTGGAAAGCAAACAGACATCAGCACACTTGGACTCTCCCTGGCTGCCCCAACTTCACCAGCAAAAGCTCTACCCAGAGCCATCCCACCTTCTTCCCACCTTCATCTGACAACAAACCAACTGCTTCTTTCCATATGACTCTGCTCTTTTCAAAGCCCCCTGATGATATTTGGGACCCGAAGCAGTGAGGAAAATGGGGAATCTTTGGGGGAAAAAAAAAAAAGACAACAAAGAACTGAACAATTTTTTCTGTTTGTTTTTAAGGGATTCAATTTGTGCTGGCAACACAGTGCTGCAGCACAGAGCTGGTGGGTGAGAAGCAGAGTGTGAAATTGAGAAGTGCGACACGCAATGCATCTCAATGCCTAAACTAGAAGAAAATAAACAAACAGCTTAAAGTTACACAAAAGGAAAAGCCTCCCCCATCCCCAATTCTCTTGTATTCATAGCTGGCTTTAATTAAAATAACTGTGAGACGACAGTTTTAAGCTATTTTCTTTACCAGAGGTGGTTATCTAACGTGCCTATTCCTGGGCTTTACATAAGGCAAGAGCAACTTCAGTTGTCACAGGGATATTGTGGACAAGTCCAGGACAGAGCTGGTGATCACAGCAACTGGGCAAGAGCTGCCTAAGGAGCTCTTGAGCTTGTAGGAGCAATTATGTGGCAGGAGAGGAGGCCCATTTAAAGCAAAAGTGTTTATTTAGAGCAAAATGTGAAGCAAAGTGCTCAGGAGCAGCTCAGTTCTATTTAAATGCTGATCAAGGCAGACTCCTGCCAGTCTGCGGAGGGCAGCAGAAAGCCTCGAGCCAGCCCCTGGAGGAGCTGCCAAGGTCAAAGCAGCAAGAGCAGCCTCCCCGGGCTGTCCTAGCAGTGGCAGAGACCAAGTGACCACAGAGGGACACAGCAAACCCCCTGCCTGGATGCAGCAGGGATGTGGTGCCAGGTCAACCCAGCTCCCAAATCCTGTAAGGCTCAGCAAAACCACAGAGCTGGAGCACTGAAAATCACTGGGATAATGCACAAGAACAGGGCTGCCCTTTAACAGGCTCTGGAGTGCTTGAATCCAAGCTGTTATCTCAAACCTACGAGGATATATTTATACCACTGCTCCCAGATGGCTCCTGGGATGCTGGCTCTTCCAGATCTCAGTGCTGACATCCCATCTTGGAACTCATTACAAGGGAAAAAATACAAATTTCCAAATATTTCTCTAAAAGCACTTCCCAAAATGGGCAACCAATGCCTGCTTGCTGTTTCAGCAAGCAGAAAGATTTATTGCTTCTTATGGTAAATATTGATCTTGATCCTGTTGCACTGCATAGCTATATGGCAACTCAATAAGGAAGGATGTTTGCTTCTAGAAAAGTCAATTCCCAGTTATTAGTGCAGTTTTGCCAGCGAGAGCTATCACAGCCTGGCTCTTCTCCCTGGCTGCATCAGGGTGGGAAAGGAATTGGCTGCAGGAAATTTAAATCCCTGAATTTTCCACTCCAGCTGCTTTGGAGCGGTGCCCTCCTGCTCCACCCAGGCCCTTCCATCCCTGAGTCCATCCCGAGGCTGCACAGCTCCAGGACCTGTCATGCCATGCATCCAGCCAGCTGAGGATGATGCAGGAGGTTCCACCAACCAAAACCCACCCAAACCCTCTCAATACAGCCCTTGCTGTGAGGTCCCTGGTGTCTGTGAGTGACAGACAAGGATGGGACACTCAAAAGAGGGACAGTGGGTTTCTCCCTTGAGGTATCTCCTCAAAAATCTCCTCCAAATATTTTCTCCAGAAGGGGAACAGCCTTTTTCCTGTTTCTACAGCCCTCCTGCAGTGGGGCTTCCATTTCAGGACCTTTCAGAGAAGGGCTCTGATCCTGCAGGTCCCATCCCCAGGGGACAATCCTGCCTCCACAGAGACTGCAGAGACTGTGGTGCCCAAACCCAGCCATGCTGGGAGTTGGAAAGCAAAAATCCACCCTGGGATAAGATTCCCAAACTCCTAAAGATGTTGGGGGAAGGGGGTACCACCCCAGAGATATCCTGCTCCCCTTGGGAACAGCCTCCCTATCCCAGGGGAGGTGCTGCAGGGATCTGCAGGTTCCTCAGCATCCCAGTCCTTGCTGCTGAAGGTGTCTGTCCCTCTTTGGCAGTTCCCATGGAAACTGGAGGCAGATGGGAAAAGAGATGTGCTGGAGGATGGACAAGCTCAGGAGTGGGTCCATGGGAACCTCAGGAGGTTCAACAGACCAAGGGCAAGGTCCTGCACCAGGGCTGGCCCTGGGTAAGAGCCACACCTGACAGGGGAACCTCACACCCACAAAATATCCTGACCAGGCTATTTTTTACCCAATTATTTAATTTTTATCTCGACACGACTCCCATAACTATCCACCAGGCTGCTGGTGTTCACTGGTGTTTGGGAAAGGGATGTCTCCTGTTTAAATAATTTCTGTGGGTTCACAGAGGTGCCCACCAACAAAACCTCTCCTAATGCATGGGCAGTACCTCGCTCCCCTTGGAGCTCCCTGGAGGTTTCCTGCATCACCCAAAGCCCTCCTGGGGACAGGGAGAACTGGAAAAGGGATGCACAAGTCATGCCAGCAAGAGAGGAAAATAGAATTTTGCATTTTATGTGCTGATAGGAGGAAAAGGAAGAGAACTGGGGGGAGTCACCTTTGCTGGAGGTAAGAACAAGCTGAGATGGCTGAGATGACTAAAATACAGCCTAAAATTACCACCCCCCATCCCCTGGTAATGAACACTTATGAACCCCCACTGCTCCCTCTCTTCATCCCTGTGGACAGGCGGGTGCTTCTCCCCCTGCAGGTACCTTGGCACGGTCGATGCTCACTCCACTCATGCTGCTGCTGCAGTCCACCAGGAAGATGAACTCTCCCTGGGCTGCCTGCAGGCCTGGCTGCACAGTCCTCAGGTCAGGGCAGAAGTTGAGCATGACGACTGCGTGGTGGGGGATGTCCTTGTTCAGCCGCTTCCTGATGATTTCCATCTGAAGGAAAGCAGGAGAGAGCTCAGAGGTTGATTTTTTCCTGTTTCAACTCGAGAGGACTCAGAGAGGGCTAAAACTGTGAGTGCATGGCCTTTTGCAGGCCAGAATCTGCTTTTTCTGGTCACAGAGGGGACAACACCAGGGTGGGCCAATGTCCAGGTGTCCTGTTGTGTCCATACCCACAAGATTCACCATCCCCAAGTGTCCAAGGCCAGGCTGGACGGGGCTTGGAGCAAGTTGGGATAGTGAAAGGTGTCCCTGCCCACAGGAGGGGTGGGACAAGATAAGCTTAAAGTCCTTTCTGCCACACAATTCTGGGACTATATGGAGCAACTGCACGCTCAGATAAAAGCCTGCAGAAGAAATCAAAAGACCTGGCCCTACCCAGCACCTTGCAAAACTGATTCTCCAAACATTTCATTAGATCCTTCCCGAAAACCTGGTTCATTAGCACAGCTTAGCATCCCACCAAGGCACACCACAAGTTTTCTCCACGGTCACTCACTAATGAAATGTGAGATGCAGCCCTTGATCTGCTGTATTCAGCACTCCAATTCATTCCTGCCACCTCTGGTTTGCTGTTTGCTCTGCCCATTTCTTTTATCCCTTTTCTTTGTAGGGATTGAAAGGCTTTGGAAAGCTGAACCGGCTGAGGTTCGGTAGGAACCTGCGTGATCTCTGCACTGCACACAGCTCCAATGGCTCTCCGCTTTTTCTCTCCTTCTATTTCAAGTATTCATTACAAATGGGATAAAATTAAACTGGCAGAAACCTCTTGTGATGGGTTTATAATGTGCTGTAACTTGTGTATCAAGCAGTAATGGGTTCACAGCCTCAGCTGCTTTGGAGGGAGCTCCAGGACCCCACATCACCCAGGCCGTGGCCTTTCATCCCTGGGTCTGAGTGTGAAAACAACTCAGCACCACCTCAGTCCTCAGGGGCTTTGTTTGCCTCTTTCCTCCTCTTTCTGGCTGCTTTTCTCCTTGATTTCACAGGGAGTAAACCAGACCCCAGATAACTGGGCTTGTTTTCTGCAGCCATGAGTCACATTCCTCATTCCCCAGTCCATGAGCAGAGGACCAACCTTTGTTTTCTAAAACTTCCTAACTCTCTGTGGCTCAACACACACTCACACAAGCTCTGCTTTCAGCTCCTCTGCCTGAGTGCTGCTTCTCTGACCCAGTGAAAAATCAGGTCCCACTCACAGGAATGAGCCAAGCTCCCACTCATCCTCCTGCCTTTCCCTTCTATGCTATGGGGTATAAATTAATCAGCTGCTGAGAAATCAAAGGCTTTTTTCCATTTCCATTTCCCTCCAGCCTATGACATTATTTTCTTTAACAACTTCTCCAGTTTATCACATTCCAGACTGGAGTATTCCTTGCTGCCTCTGTCCAAATACTGAATCGTGGCCCTGGCCCTACCTACAGAACTCCCAGGAATGCTCCTGGGTATCCATGACAAAAATTTCCTGTGTGATCAGGATGAGCCCATGTTTGGGGATTTCTGACTGACTGGAGGGAATTTTACCTGCAAATCTTCAGTAAATCTTCAGTAAAGAATCTTCAGAGGAACTGCTATAGGTCAGCCAGTAAAGAAAACATCTCCTCACCTCCCTTCCGTTCCCCCTCACCCATTATCCAATTACAGTAAACTAATCAGATTTTGTTGAGGAAAGTTGATTCCAGCATGCATCCATCCCCACCAACCTGCAGCTGACAGCATCCAAACCTTTTGCATAACAAACTGAGGGAGGAGAATCAATTATCATTTACTGCTGAAATTTCTGGGCTAATTTAATTTAAGCCAAGAAGTGGCCAGTGTCCTGCTCTGAGCAGCAGCAACCCCTGCCCATCATCTACCCCAGGCATTCCAGGCATTTTCTGCAGTTGTTTCCCAGTCCTCCTGGGGCACAGGTGGCTTTCCTGCGGGGGAAATGTCTCCAGAATGATCCCTCCTTAGATAATTTGACATGCTAAAGACGCAGAAATAATTAGGGAGCCATCCGAGGCACGGCGTGGGAGTTTCATCTCGTTCCACCTGCCACACGCCGAACACAATTACAGGAGACGCCTGCCGAGCCCCAGCCCTGCCAGAGGGAGCTGCGGGCAAGGGGAGGCAGGAGAGGAGGGGAGGCAGGAGAGGAGGGGAGGCAGGAGAGGAGGGGAGGCAGGAGAGGAGGGGAGGCAGGAGGGAAGGGAGGCAGGAGAGAAGGGGAGGCAGGAGGGGAGGGCAGGACAGGAGGGAGGCAGGACAGGAGGGGGGGCAGGACAGGAGGGGAGGCAGGACAGGAGGGGAGGCAGGACAGGAGGGAGGCTGGACATGAGGGGAGGCAGGACAGGAGGGGAGGCAGGACAGGAGGGGAGGCAGGACCGGAGGGTTGTTGACAGTCTCTGCTGAAAGGAGAGATGTTAGCAGTTAGCAGCACCCCTGCAGCAGCTGTGGGGTGTCTGCCAAGAGGGACCCAGATCAGAGAGTGGAGAAGGGGTTTGGGGGGAGATGAGCATCCCTGGGCACACAGGGGAACCCTGGTTGTGTAAAACAGGAGCTGCCTCCCCAGCCCCAGCTGTGGGCACACAAGCATAGCCTGTCCCATAGGGGAAGACGCCCACCCTGGAAATCCAGAGGGCTCTGAGCTGTCTGCTCCTCTCTGCTGATCCCAGACACTCCAGAGTGCTGGGCTGTCACTCATTCCTTCAGAACTGCTGGAAGATGAGGCACAAATCCCAGCACAGAGATTTTTCTCTTTGCTGCTCCGCAGAACAAAGAGAAGTCTCTCCTACCTTGTCTTCAGTTTCAGCTCATTATTCCCAGGAAAATCACTTCTTTCTCTCTGACAGCTACCCAGAAACAGTAAACATTTACCGAGCAATTAAAAGAATATTTTATTCTATGTCATTGCAATAATTATAATACCCTTAATGCTATCACAATGCACCTCTCTAATTATGCTATGCTAGACTAGCACTAATTATACACACAATAACCATCTCAGAGCTCCTTCCCCTCTCAGTTTACCAGCAGCACTGCTGAATTTTCCCCTCTTCCTCCACACAAGCCCCTCTCTGAGGGAGGATGCTGCAGGTCTCATTGGGACAGTGTAATACCTGATGCTGGAAACAAGGAATCATCTTCTAGCTCAGCTCCAGTCCATGGAAAGCCTCGGCTAACACCTGCAGCTTGTGTTTCTCACCTTTTTCTTGGCACTGGGATCCTTCTTAGTGCCTTTAATGAAATCGTTCTTCCCCTTCAGGTGTTGTTCGTACTCTGCAGGGGTCATGTCACCCTCTTCCATTAAGACATGGGGCATGTGGGGCTCTGGAAATGCAGAGAACTGTGTGAAGAACAGCTGTGGTTACACATTGGGTGTGGCAGAGATGCAGGCACCCTTGGCTGGGAGAACAGCAGGATCTGTGAGCTTGGGGAGCTCAGCAAACCCTGACAGGGGCCAGGAGAACCCCCTGGGAAGCCCAACCTTGACAATATCTGCAAAACCAGCACTAATCCAGAGCTACAGATGAGGATCTGAGGAAGGGTCAGGACCAGCAGAGGGGAAGCAGAGCCCACCTACCACTCGGGTGGATCAGGATCTCCACGGGCCTGTCGAAGGTGTGCTTGTTGGCCAGCGTGATCACGATGCTCTTGGCAGAGCGGGCCGAGGGGTCGGCGTCCGCTCGGATCTCGTGTGTGGGGCTCTCAACTCCTGCCCGGGCAAACCCAGGGGTTGGGAGGGATTGAGGGTGGGGGAGACCAGGAAGAAGAGATGACAAGGAGGCAGAGGACAGGAACCCACATTAGCATCAACCTTGTACTGGTAAATCCACCCCAGCACAGTTAAGTTGCCATCACAGATTTACACTGAGGGGAAGGAGCGTGGACATTGCCTGGGGAGGTGATAAATCATCCCCAGTGCTCCTACCTGCCAGCAAACACGGCCCTCTGATCTCCAGGTGGAAGCTGAACTCGTACTCAAAGGGGTTGGTGGCCTCAGTGTCCAGCAGCTGAGCCAGGCAGAACCTGCTCCCTTGCTCCAGGCTCCCCAGTCCGCAGAAGAGCTTGTCCCTGCCGGTGAGATAAATCCCAATAAACCCTGTGAACGTGTTCTACCCCCCCAGGAACTGCAGGTCTGCCAGAGGTAAAGCCTGACACTCTCCAGCTACCTGCAGCTCCTGCTCAGCCAGCCCTGCATTCACCAGGATCAGTCCCAGACTGAGCCCACCCCGTGGTTTCCCATACGTTCGGAGCTGGTGGCTGGAAAAGCTGCTGGCACTCTCCAGGCTGGGCTGGGGGACCCTGGGGACACACACAGCCGGCAGAAGGACCCTCACCACCCCGCTGGGCAGTGTCTGCAGCTCAGAGGAGGTGCTGATGAAGATGGAGACACTTTCCAGGGGAGGAATCATGCCCAGGTTGGCCACAAAAACAATCCTCTCCAGGTCCTCATCCATCATAATCCTTCCTGCAGAGAGATTGGACCGTGCCAGGTATTGCAACCACGGAAAATGCTCCTTTCCAGGCCTCCCACACCCCAGCCCTGGACCAAACACCCAAAGCCACCCCCACTGCACCCATCAGCTTTGTCTAAAGAGCCCCGGCTTCCACATCCCTCCTTTGGCTGCCCAGAAGCAGCAGTGCCTTCCAAGCTGGATCAGACTGACACTTCTGGCATGAGCCCCACAACCCTTCAGCCTCCAAAAGGAGCTCCCTTGGTGCCACAGCACACACCAGCCAGCCATCCCCTGTCACCTCCCCACTCCCCTTCCGCTCCTTTCTCCCCACATTCCCTAAAACACCCTCAACCCCCTCACCACTTCCATCCCTTCCAGGAGGGAGGCTGCAGCTGTCGAAGCAGGAGTCATCCATCTTGGCTTTGTCTTTGATCTGCACTGTCACGGTGCGCCGGGACGTGGCCGCCTCAAAGCCCACCACAGCTGTGCCCTCATCCAAGGGGTACACAAAGAGCCCTGCCAGCCAGGAGGGGTGTTAGCAACACCCACCCCTCCCCTGCACCCACCAGCCAGGTCCCTCTTGGCACTTCCCAAGTGGGAAAGAAAAATCCAACTTGTGGGATTTTTCACATCTAGAAAGTTGTAGGCTTGGACACACAATACACTTGGTTGTGCTTCCCACCAGCATCTAAAGGTTGAAGGCACGCACAGAAACTCAGCACTGCCTTATCCTGACTTTAAAGTCCCCATTCCAAGCTTCACTCCTTCAAACTTGCCTTCCAGAGCCTGGGGGTCTGGGTTGTGGTAGGTGAGCAGGGCTGTCATCCCCAAGGCATAGCCACTGACACAGGAGGTCACCTCGGACGCGATGAGGGGCAGCTGGGACAGGGTCACCCGGTTAATCAGCCCTGGCATCTTCCTGGGGGGCTGTGGGTGATGGTGGCAAGCTGGAGAGAGAAAGGTGAGGATGGATGTGGAGCCCCAAGGGCACAAAATGATTGCATGGCTCTGCCACCTCCTTCTGAAGCCCTGAGGACAGAAACAGGAGTGACCTGGGACAGGACGAGACCTGGGTTTGGTGACTGCAGGGATGGGCATGGAGCAAGACCCCGGTGGGAAGACACAAGGAAAACCCTTGCCCCAAATCCCCACTGGCACAAGGGAGGAGGTTCAGATTAAACCTCCCTGGCTGGGGACAGACAGGTCCATGGTCCCCAGCTCCCACACTGATGGGCAGTCTCTCCTCTGGGAGTCTGGGCAGAACAAATTAACATCTTTTTCTGTCCCTCTTTCTCCTCATTATCCTCCAAACCAGCAACTTGCTCCAGGATAAGACTACGATCATGAGAGTTTTCCTTTCTTCTGGAGAAGGAAGAGAAGGCAGGCAGAGCCCTCCCGTGCCCTTGCCCATCCTCGTCGTGGCTGATTTCGGGGAGGCGCCGCTGCTCTGCTGTCCTGCATCTCCAGATCCTTCCTGCACTGACTCATCCCTCCTGTGCTCAGCCGACACATTCAGATGCAAAGTGACTCCTTCTGCCAATTACATCCCAACTCTTTTCCCTAAGCAGGTTTCCCTCCGTTACAGCTCCTCTGGCCCAAGCCTCAGGGTTTTAAAGGAGACTTTTCAGGTTGATTTTAGGGCCACATCCCGCTCCCCCGGGGAAGCGGGAGAAGTTGCTAGGCAGCAGTTCTCCCTGGCTGGCTCTGCAATGCTTTATGCGGTGATTTACGAGGCCCAGGAGAAGCCAGCAGCACTGAAATACATCAGTTTCTCATTCCCTACCAGTCCTGCGTTATTAAAACCCACCTTTATATGCAAATGCCACAGAAGACATTAAGGCCACGAGCTCGGGCAGGAAAACGGCGTTCAGAAAGGGAAAAGGGAGAGCCAGGGAGAGCAAGAAGGGCTGCCCGGGGCCAGGGAAACCGAGCACAGCAAACAGCAGCGAAGATGATGATGGAGGGTAGTAATCCCAAGGCACGCCCCTGAATCCCGGCCAAAACCCTCAGCCATTCCCGATTTAATCCACCCCTCCTGCCACCACAAACGCTGCTCACGCCAGGAGCTGCCCAGGGAGGTCGGGGATGCATCCATGGGGATGCAGCCCCCACAGTCAGGAGATGAATGGGAATCCTGCCGGAGCCAGGGGAGGCCATCCCACCCCGGGGTGCTCCCCAAAAGCGCTGGGGAAGCCAGGCGCTGGCAAGAGTTCACCTGCCACAGGGAGAGATCACGAAGGTCCCCTCACTTTGAGAGGCCATCCAGGTATCTGGAAGTGATTAAATGCCAGGTGGGGGAGGAAAGAGGGGGAATGATTTTACCTTAGGGAAGAAATAATAAAGGGACGAAGCTCTCTACCAGCTTGGCACAACAGGAATTCATTATGGGACTACCAGAGGGGTGAATTTGGGCTTCAGGAGCATGACTTCAGCTTGGAAGCAGGGCCTTAGTGCAGAGCCATGGGTGAGATCCAAGCCCCTCACATCCCCTGCACCCATGGATGCTCCTATGGGAAGCCAGCAGGGATTTCTGCATCGCCTGGGCCAGGACAAGCACTGAGGGGCCCTGGGTGAGGTGCAGAACCCTGTCCCAAGCCCTGTTTAATCCAGCCAGGAAAGTTGCACCTCTCCTGCAGCTCCGAGGTGCCTCAGAGGAGCCTGGCATCAGCCCTCACCGCTGTGCCAGCCAAAAAATCAGCCCCACAAGGACAGGGAGGGCTCAGAGGGCTCTTCCCGGTGAAAACCCTTTGATAGGGGATGCTGCCTGCAGAACCATGGGGCTGCTCCACACAGCTCGTGTCACCAACGCCATCAAGTGACTGCAGCATGGAAAGGGAGAGCAGCGGAGAGGCTGGAGTGAGGAAGAGCAGTGGCAAGGCTGGGATCTCTCCCCTGTGCCCCCCAGGAGCTCAGCACCAGCCCCTTGCCTGCTCCCATCCTGCCTTTGCTGCTCTGGGACGTGCACTCAGTCCCTGTTCAGGCCACAGGGCTGGACTCTGAGGATGGGACCTGGCAGGACCCCGCATCCCCAAAAAATTACCAAGAGCTTGGTGCTGCACAGGGTGCCCCTAGACCCACCCAGTCCTCAGCGTGTCCCCTCACTGCCACCAAACGTGTCCTGCCTCCCACGCACGGCAGGCACGGGGCCATCCCACAGGCCTGGCCAGGTGCCTCACACTGCATCTGGCACCCCAGGAAACAGGGAAAGCACTGGTTAATACCTTCAGCCCTCCAAATACACAGGTAATCCCATCAACGAGGGAGCACCTCAGGGCGGGGGACAGACACTGCCCCATGGCCAGCCGTGCTCTGCCACACCAGGCTGCTGCTGGATCGATCTCTCTCTCTCTTTTTTTTTTTTTTTTTTCCCTTTTCCTTTGTAAGCGTCCTTTCCATGACAATCCACAGCTCTTCCTGGCCATGCAGGGGAGGGAAGGGAGACACGGAAACGTGATCACCCCACTCCAGGCGATACCCGCGGCCAATTCCTGTGCCCGGCCGGCGGGGAAGGCGCTGATGCTGCTGTGATGTCTGCGGGCGGTGACGCGCAGGGAGCCGGGGCTGCAGCCCCTGCACAGGGCTCCGAGCGTCTGCCCCAGCACTCCCCAGAGGCCGGGACTGGATTTGATGGGATGGGAAAAGGTGTTTATGTGCCTGGAAAACGGGGGTGGTGCCTGGGGCACTGCTTGGAGCTTCCTGGGTGTCCGTCTGTGTCTCTAAGCATTGATGTGCCCTCAAAAAAAAATCTGTCTGAGCACGTGGAGTAAGGACACGGGCAGGATAATGCTCCTCTGAGGTGTATTTTCGTGCATTGAAAAGGAAAATAGAGCTGGCGTGTGGCAGGACCCGGTCCCAGGAGCGGGTTGGGGTCCCCGCTGTGTCACACCACAGATCTGCGGCATCCGCAGCGACAGCAGGACAGGGATAAAACCCGACACAGCTCACCCGGCCCTGGGGGCAGGAATCGGGGCAGCCGCCCCCAGGACAGGAAGGCAGCCGTGTGAAGCTGCCACACCTTGTGTCAGACGCATTTTTGAGCAGCTAAATCCCTGCCCCGCCCTGCTGTAAGCCCTGACCCACCACAAACGATCCCTTGGAGATCTCACCTCCAGGTCCGAGCTGGACCTGGGGCACATCCCCGCTGCTCAGAGGGTGCCTGATTTTCTGCAGCTGGGTAAAATATTCCTTCCACGTCGTCTGTCTCAATCAACACTGACATCCAGTGGCTCGCCGGGATGACGACAGCCGGAGCTCTGTGGAGATGTTCAGGTGGACAGAGCCAGCCAAGGGCGCCTGTTGCACCACAGCCTCCCGTCAGCGTTCCTGGGCAATCATCATGGGTAAAACAAACTCCCCCCTGTTTACAAATCCAAGACAAGGAGAAGTCTTGCGCTTCACAAACTTTCAGGGCTCTCAGGTAGAGTCACCCTTGGGAATTCTCTCTGGTTTTGGGGGGCAGTAAGGCTCAGGGAGCTGCTGAGGGACCCCTGACTTCACCTACCTGACCCACATCACTGCAGGTCTTGACTAAGACCTGCAGGAGCCCTCCTGCTGCTTTCTCCCAAAGCACGAGGTCCAAACCAGGCCAAGAAACAGGGATCAAGCCCCAAAATATCTCTAGGAAGCAACAGGAGGAAATGGGGTTTGAAAGAACACCCATAGCACTGTCCTATCTGGAAAAGCCATGGATCCACTAAGGCAGACCTGTGAGAGACTCTCAGGAAAACCTACAGGAACTGTTCTCCCATCTCCAGCCTCTCCTTGCCTCGAACTGCAAGCAGAATATCCCACTTGATGGAAAACCAGAACAGCCACTGCAGGTCCCCAAAGGGTGACAACGTGGCCCCCACTGCCACAGCAGTGACAAGGATTGCTGGCCCCAAGGGCACCCTGAGGCCTCAGATGTGGAAATTGGGGAAAAGTTGGGAAGCAGCTGCTCCTGCCAGAGCCCAGTGGAAGCAGCCAGGTCTCTCTTGCAGAGGTGACATGTGCCAGGGTTATGGCTGACAGTCCCCAAAATCTGTCTCTGCCAGGCTGGGACATGATTGACAGCCCTGGCAGAGACAGATTTTAGGGACTGTCAGCCACAACCCTGGCAGGTGTCTTGGACCACCAGGCTGGCCCCAGAGTTGGGTCTCACAGATCCAGATTCATGTCCCAAGCCCCTTTCTCGAGCTGTTAATCACAGATTTCTGACACAGGGGTTAGTTAACCCCCACCTCACCGGGCTCACAGCTTGGGGGTGATCCCTGGGCTGAGCAGAGGGTGGGTGTTGGCCAGACACCACTCAGCTGGGCTGAGCCCTCCAGGCAGCCTGCTTCCTGCTCGGGGTGCATCCAGATCCAAGGAGACACACAGGGCCCCCAGCACCAGCACAGCCCTTCCCCATCCATCCCTGTCCTGCCCTGCCCCAGCCATGTGGTGGATTCCAGCCAGGTCTCAGTGTTTAGACCCTTACTGGGAGGATCAGCCCCCCTCACCCTGCCAAGGTCACTCCTCCTTCCCCAGCAGTGTCCACAGACGGGTTATCCCACTTGGCTGCCCGGGACAGCAACAGCCTTCACCCCCAGCATCATCCCCATCCATCCCTGTCCTCTGCCTGCACAGAGAAGGACACAGTCACTACTAACGCCTGTACAGTTTTTGGGGAGAGATGGGATGTTCCAGGACTCGCCATCCAGCTGAGAAAAAGCAAGGCTGGGAAGCAGCAGCTTGCAAAGTGTGGGCTTGTGCCTGCACAAATATTATGACAGGGATCTCTTCAGTGAGCGGCTTTTGTGCTGGGATCGTGCACAGCCTTGGGAAGTGACACACACACACCCCTCACACCCACCCCTGCGGAGCCAAAAAGGTGCAGGAGCAACTGGAGAGTAGCCACTGCTTTTCTTACCTTTCCCGGGAGAGAGGAGGAGGAGAAGGAAGAAGGGGATGGGGGGGTTGGAGCAACTTCACCCACTCTTCCGGCCCCTCTGCGGCTGGGCTGGGGGGGCAGGAGGGGCAGGAGGAATCCCGAAGGCGACAGGCACGGCTGCGGAGCGCTGTCTCTGGAAGACAGCGAGACAGGGAGATGAGGAGAGAGGGAAAGGGAGGGAGAGAGGGAGAGGAGCAAGCGCCGGGGCTTGGGGTGGGGGAGCGCTGCACCACCAGCCACCTCAGCAACCGGTGGCTTCGGCTCCCGGACCCTCCCCACCGGGCAGCGGGGCTGGGGGAGCCCGGGGGGTCCCGGGGGGGCGAGGAAGGGTCTTACCGAACTGGCTGCAGCAACATGTGCCCCGGCGGGGAGGCTCTGCCCGGAGCCGGGAGGGTGTCTGGCTCCTTTGGAATGGGGGGCTTCTGGATCCCCAGGGTGGGTCTCTCGCCCCCCACCGCTGACTCGAAGTGTCCGGAGCTGTCTGGGTGACCATCACCATCATCATCATCATCATCATGACCCAGTGGAGCCATTTGTTTTGCCAGGGAGGTAACCATGACAATCCCCCGAACACCCCGGCGCTTCCCCCTCCCCTCGCTCCGCTCCTGAGCCCGGGAGGGAAAGGGCGAGGGGCGAAGCCCACCAGAGCGGAGGAGAAGCCCCCGAGCTGGGCAGGCTGGTGCAAAAAAGAGGCTGCGAACTCCCCTTACCCATCCCCACGATTTGTCTCCCCGGGATTTTCCGCAGCAGCTGCTGGGAGGGGAAGGACCCACCGCATTCCCCTTTGTCATCCCCTTCCTCTTTCAAGGGAAAGAAAGCACCTTAAACCCCCCCAAAATCAGGATGCATCACCACTCAGTGGCCTCCTCCGCAGCCCCAGGCTGGATCTCTCTTCCAGCCTTGCTGTTGCCCCCATGCCCATCTCAGCTCAGGCACCTTCTCCTCCCCAGGAACACCCAAAGCCCCTCAAGCACAGTCCCATGGGGTCTAGAAGGACCCTCCTCACAGGAGAATGCTGTCACTGAGGGATGTCCCTGGTGGGGTACAATCCCTGCCCTGAGCAGCCTTCACATAAACCCAGGAAAAACAACTTGTGGAAAGGAGAAACTGAGGCAGCTGGAGGGGCACAGACTTGGACATTGTCCCAAAGCAGAGCTGGGCACCGAGCCTGGGTCAGAGCACACTGAGGTTAAAGCTCCTCTTTCTCCCCTGGCCTCCAAGTACACATCTACGCTGCAGGATTGGGATGACCAGGCATGTGGCATCCCTAATGACCCATCTTGTTCCCCAAGAACTATTGTGTTTTAGAGGAAATGGCAAGAAACTAAAAAAAAAAAATACCTGATCAAGAATTTTTTTCCTAAGCCCAGCTCCCAGGGCTGACTTCAGCTCTGAACCTGCAGAATTTATGATTCTTGCCAGACAAATAAGTCAGCCATGGAAAAACCCATGTCCTGCGTTCCCAGCGCCTGTAAATGTTTGTTTACCACGGCTTGTGGCTTCTAGGAAGAAAATAACATATGTCAGGAGAAATCCTGGGATTCAAACCAACAAATGTAGCAGCGGGGTATTTGTTTAGAAGATAAAGCAGCATCTCACAGGGTGGATGAGGCAAGTGTGAGACCTCAGGAGGACACACATGGAGTTGTTTGGGGGGGAAATTAATATTTAATGCTGATGCTGAAGCTGCATCACCACGGGCATCAATGAAGTGATCAAAAGTGCTGCCCTGAACAGCTCAGAGGGGCCTCCAAGCTGGTGTTTGTTCCTCCTCATCTTCTCCAGGACACCCCACCATGGACGAGGGCCAGCCCCTCCCAGGGAGCAGCAGTGGGGAATGGGATGGGTGTAAAGGAGGCAAAACTGGGGAGGGGACAAGCTAAAAGTAGCATGAGGACACCTAAGTGCCACCTCTAAGCTTGTGGCTTTACCCAGCTGGGGCCAGGCCACAGCATCTCTAACTACCACAGAGGAAGATTTCCAGTCCTGGATCGTGCCTGGGTGGATTCTGGCAGTGGCCAAGCACAGGACAGGCATTCCAGGCTCATTATCCAGCTCATTCCAGTGTGCAAGTGTGGTGCTCTTACGCTGGGAGATTCAGACAGGCTCAAAACTGGCTCAAAACAGGCTCAAAAAGCAGAAAAAAAATACTAAACCAAATCTGCTGGATGGACAGCCACAAGCACTTCTCATGATGTCCATGTGTGCTCTGTATGGAAATGCCATTTTCCTCAGCCTGGAATGCTCTGAAGAGACAAATAATCACCCTTTTGGGAGACTGTGATGATTAAAAGGTGATAATATAGGGCTGGGCAGGGATTGTCGTCTCCTCCTCCTCTTTCTCCTCCTTCTTTTTCTCCTTTTCTTCTTCCTCTTCTTCCTCCTTGCAGCAAGTTTGTGTGTGGGCAAGGAAGGCTCTGTCCTGTTTGGTGTGTAAGGACCAGAGGTAATCCCAATGAAACTCCACCATCCAACCTCCACCATTATGAGATCTCTCATTCCAGCACAGCCAAAGTCTGCTGGTGAGAGGAATTAAGCATTTTTAAAATTAATCTGAGTATTCATCTCATGTTTAAATGAATAAATATGTCATTATTGACAGCAGAGTCTCCAGCAAAATCAAGGACCCTGCATAGAATCACACCTGCTCCACAGACTGAGGAGAGAAGTCCTTCCTCATGGACAGAGCAGAGGAACACCCACCACAGTCACCCCTCACTGACAGGCTGCACAGCCCTGAAAATCCAAGGAATTATTGCAGTCAAGGTCAAGGAGCAGAAAGGAGGCGTTGGAAGGATCTGCCCCCAGCCAGTGTTGCCTGAACACAGTTGTCTTCTTCTCAGTGCCTCAGTTTTCCCCTGAAGTCTGAAATGGGATTAATCCCAATTAAATGTGTTTATGGGAAGTGTGTCTGCAAGAAAACATTAAATTGGAAGCATGAGCCTGTCAGCCTCTGGGATTTCCCACATTCATCTTTATTTTTACCCTAATTAACTAATTAATGTCTCAGACTTGCCTTTGGCTGCCTGCTCTGCTCCCACTGAAAATCTCCTCGCGTTCAGCTCCTGCGTTCAGCATCCTCCTGTTGCCATGGGGAAAAATGCCATGATGTCACCTCCACAAACAAAGCTGCCAGACCCCAAAGCTCACGTGTGGGGCTGGGGAGGGATCCTGACAGATTGAGGGACACCGGGCTACCACCTCCAAGCAGGAAACTGAATTAGATGGAAAAGCATCAGATGATAATTTTTGATTATGATGTGGTTTTGTTTTAAGGAAAAAAACAACCATGGTTGGCGTGAAGAGCAATAGTGAAGGGTCCAGCCCTGTCTGGGATAAGATTTCTCAGCACAGAAAGGAATAACAGCTCAGATGGAAGCTTTAGGCTGTGGAAAGAAATGAAGTGTCTCCATTAAAGGGGAGGGGGATTACTGAGTTAGGGAAATAATCCTTGGTTTGGGAACTTATGGCTGATGCCTGCAGACTTGGCCATTTTACTGTTTCTGCTGCATGGAATAAAAACACAAATTCAGACTTGTCTTGAGAGCTGCTCTCTCAAACAAGGCTCAAGGAAGGGAACAGCAGCCCAGTGAGGAAATCCCACAGGCTCTTCCCACACTTCTTTCATTTCTACTTTCCCTTTTACTCCTCTTTATTCCAGGACCTTTAAAGAACACGTTTGATATCAGGTCTAAGCTGGCTCCTGCCCTACAGCAGGAGACAGGACGGAAATTACTCTTGCAGCTCCTGTCACTTCTACACCTCCATGACTCATCGTACCACCTTGTTCTCACCTCCATCCCTGTTCCAGAGCTGCAGTTTCCTCACAAATGTCACAGTGTGTGTGATTTTCCCCAGCCCTGGCTCCCAAAGGGACTCCACTCCATGGGAAACAGAGGCTCCAGCCTCACAGCAGAGGGCACAGCAGGGCCTGACCCCCTAAGCAGAGTGGGGGCACAGCCCCAGCCCCTCACCACATGAGGGCCTGACCCCAGGGATGGCCACGTCACACAGGGACTGAGCCCCACCTGCGTGAGGCACAGGCTGGGCCCAGAGCCCCACATCACACCGGGGTCCTGATCTCAGCCCCACAGCACTGAGGGCACCAGGCCCTGACCGCAGAACCCCTCAACATACAGGGGACCTGACCACCCAGCCCTACAGAGCTCAGAGAGCTCAGAGAGCTGACAGGGCTCACAGAGCTCACAGGGCTCACAGAGCACACAGAGCACACAGAGCACGCAGCACACAGAGCACACACAGCACACAGAGCACACAGCACACAGAGCACACACAGCACACACAGCACACAGAGCACACAGCACACAGAGCACACAGCACACAGAGCACACAGCACACAGAGCACACAGCACACAGAGCACACAGCGCACACAGTACACAGAGCACACAGAGCACACAGAGCACACAGAGCACACAGAGCACACAGAGCACACAGAGCACACAGAGCACACAGAGCACACAGAGCAGAGGGCTCCCAGCCCCACAGAGCTCACAGGGCTCACAGCCCCACAGAGCTCAGAGAGCTCACAGGGCTCACAGCCCCACAGAGCACACAGCACACAGAGCACACAGAGCACACAGAGCACACAGAGCACACAGAGCACACAGAGCACACAGAGCACACAGAGCAGAGGGCTCACAGCCACACAGAGCACACAGAGCACACAGAGCACACAGAGCACACAGAGCACACAGAGCAGAGGGCTCACAGCCACACAGAGCACACAGAGCACACAGAGCACACAGAGCTCACAGGGCTCACAGCCCCACAGAGCACACAGCACACAGAGCACACAGAGCACACAGAGCACAGGGCTCACAGCCACACAGAGCACACAGAGCTCACAGGGCTCACAGAGCACACAGAGCACACAGAGCAGAGGGCTCACAGCCACACAGAGCACACAGAGCACACAGAGCACACAGAGCACACAGAGCACACAGAGCACACAGAGCACACAGAGCACACAGAGCTCACAGGGCTCACAGCCACACAGAGCACACGGAGCACACAGAGCTCAGAGAGCTCTCAGCCCCACAGAGCACACAGCCCCACAGAGCTCACAGGGCTCACAGGGCTCACAGGGCTCACAGCCCCACACTGCACACAGAGCTCACAGCCCCACACTGCACACAGAGCTCACAGCCCCACACTGCACACAGAGCTCACAGCCCCACACTGCACACAGAGCTCACAGCCCCACATTGCACAGGGCTCACCGGCTCACCCCACACCGTGCCCACCTCTCCCCACCTCAGACACCCCCGCCCTCACCCCTCACCCCCTCCGCTCCCCCCGCCGCCCCCGGAACGCGCTGCCCCCGGAACTCCCGTGCGCGGCCGCGGCGCGCGGGGCCGGGCGGTGCCGGGGCGGTGCCGCGGGCGCGCCTGCGCCGCTCCCGCCCGGCGCCATCGCGGCTGCTGCGGCCACCCCGGGCCGGCCATGGCCACCGACTCGTGGGCCCTGGCTGTGGACGAGCAGGAGGCGGCCGCCGAGTCGGTGAGTGCGCGCCGGGGCCCGCGGGGGCTCGGGATGGCGCGGCCCGGCCCGGGCCGGCGGCGCGGGGTCCCCCGAGCTGCGCGGCCCGCGCCGCCTCCTCACAGAAAACAGCGATCGCAGAAAGCCTTTTTTCGCCCCATTTTTTACCGTGGGGGCAGGGAGGGCCCGGGGTATCCTATTATCCCTGGGCTTGGGCTTTTCCCTTATGAGCAACTCCCCAATTTTTATTTACTTATTTATTTTCTTACTTACCACTATTTTAAAAATTTCTATCCCTTCATCCTTTTTTTTTTTTTTTTTTTTTTTTTTTTTTTTTTTTTTTTTTTTTGCGTATCCAAAGGGTAAAGATGTCCCTGCGGTCCCCCTCACCCTCCATCCAGACACTTCAGGCACTCATCCAGCCTCAGCTCTGTCTTCCAGCACTCAAAAAAATCCCTCTTTCTTTGATTTTTTTTTTTTAAGGAAAATTGCAACTTCATACCTCAGAAAAATTGTTTTCTATTTTTTTTTATTCTTGGGCACAGAACACTCACTGAGCCCCTGGATGTGGGGAAGACCCTCGGGGCTGCTCTCCCTGCACATCTCAGGGGGTGAAACAAACTCATCCTGGGGAGCTTGTGCTGGCCAGGACAGTGCTCGGATTCCATCCTTTAATGCTGATTTTCTTCCATTTTCCATCCACAGAGCTGTTAGGGAGTGGAGGCTGCAGGACAGAAAACAACCCCTTCACTGTGCTGTCATTACAGCTTAGAAAAACTCGTATTTCTGTTAAAACTCCTGCTTAGAATTAGTTGTGTTAAAATTCTCCAAATCAAGTTCCTCTTGTATCTTCATCCCTTCCAGCTGAGCAGGGTTTGTGCAATACTTGATCAATCCAAAGCTCACGTTTTCCTGGCTGGAATTAGAATATAGGGATCTGTTTTTGAATTTCTCTGATCTTGTGTTTTTCCCTGTTTCCAGCTGAGCACTTTACACCTGAAGGATGAAAAAACCAAACCAGACGCCAATGGTGAGTTCCAGCTGCTCAGACGGGCTTGGGGAGGGTGGAATGTTCCCCTGTGGGGGTTCAGAGCACTGCTGCCGAGGTAAATTCCTGATAAATCCTGAGATTCCAGGAGAGCTGAGATCAAGCAGCAGCACAGACTGAACGTTTTGGTGTCTCAGGGAGCTGTGTGAGCAAAATCCACTGATGTGGTTGCTGAGCTCTGCTTGGAGCTGGAGCTTGGGTTTCTCCTGCAGTTTCACAGCAGTGGAGCAGGGCAGCTCTCAGGAACAGGAGCTGTTCTGTGCCTTTTCCCAGGATATCCAAAGCTCTGGGGGTGTGGGGGTCCCTCAGGCCTCACCTCACTGTGCCCCACTCTGCTCCATCCAGGTGCCGTTGTCAAGGCAGATGACAATGTGGAGAAGACGGAGGATGAGGAGAAGGGTGAGTGCCTTCCTGAAAAAAGCTTTGGCAAGGAAATTAATTTAATTAGAATTACACTGGTTTAATGTATACTTAAAGTAAGTCTGCCTTATGTCTCAGGAGCGCTGATCTTGTATCCTGCCCCAAGGACTTAACTGTAAGACATGTCCTTCCTCCATAACACTTTAATGGCATTGTGTCCTGTAATAACTTGGGAGACTGCTGGATTAGAGTGGAGAGGAATAAGGGGATAGCAGTATCCTCAAGGCAGGACTGCATCCAGGAGCAGTTGGATAACCTGGAGCTGGCATTGCTGTAGCAACCAACAAGTTGCGTTTGTGCAGTGGCTGTCCAGAGGTGGGTAAAGGCTCAAATTCTTTCAGAAGGTGGTTTTGGGGAACAGATTTAGTAGCAAAACCCCAAAGTGCAGCAGTTTAACCTTGTTTGGATCTCCCTTATCCTCAGTCCTTGTGTTTCAGCTCTGAAATCTTTTAAAGTACCATTTAGCCTCAAATTTTCCTTAAAAATAAAACCCTAGGAGGTGGCTGCCCACATGTCAGAGTGAGGGTTGAGGAGGTCTTACCCTGTCCCAGGTAGATGCTGAGCTAAAATAATCTTGGATAAGCAGGGATGTGGATCTGTTACAGTGCCCCTCAGAACAGTGCTCGTTTGATTTGTCTGGCTGGGTATTAAGTGGGGGAACCTCTGGGATCTCCTGATGTCTCATCCAGGAGGTTTGGGCTCTTCCAGCCATTCTGCTGTAATGCAGAATTTCAGTATGTGGAGGGATTTTGTCCCTTTTAACTGGCTCAGGAGTTCAGTGGGAGCAAGGCGTGGAGCAGGCTGTGACTGATGGGGTTTTTGTGTTTTCCCCCTCCTTTCCCAGAGGACAGAGCTGCCCAGTCCTTGCTGAACAAGCTGATCCGCAGTAACCTGGTGGACACCACGAATCAGGTGGAGGTGCTGCAGAGGGACCCCACATCACCCCTCTACTCTGTCAAGTCTTTTGAGGAGCTGCGCCTGTAAGTGCCTGCTGGGATGAGCCAGAGCTTGCTCTGCGTGGAGCTGTTAAATCCTGGGATCAGATATGTTGAATAGGCTCCCTTATAACTGGATTTTTCAGTTTGTCATGTGAACAAACTCTTATTCTTAAACTCGGGGAGAAAAAGCAGTTCTGCTACAAGTGCCAGAGCAGGTGTGAGTTTGGAGCCTATCAGGTAGTTGGAATCTCTCCTCATGTCCTAAAAAGTTCTCTAGTTGCATAGGAGATACCACTTAAAAGTACCTGGCTTTGTGTTTCAGGTTACTGCCAGCCTATCATTAGTAAGTGACTGTATCATTTGTATTGTTTGAATGCAAGTGGAGTTGGTTTATCTGGGTGCCTGGTGGGGGTTTCTGTGTGGAACAACACCAGTGAACAGCACAAAGGGAAAAGCTTATCTTTTCCAGCAATACTGGATTTATGTACTGAGGGTCCAGTGTTTTCTGACTTCCTTCCCATTGAAAACCTCTACCAGTGCAGCTTTCAAGGGATGATAAGTGTATTTAAGGCACCATTGGTGGATATATGTATTAATGTGCTGAAAGTGTGTCCTGTTGGGATTGTTGTGCTTGCACTGTTCTCAGGTTTGTTGCTCTACAAGCTCTGCAGGAAAATGGAGTTAAGAGCCTTCTCCCCATGAAATGCCAGGATGTTTTTGCTTTGTAGTGTTCGTGGTCGAATGTCTGCAAAGAGAAGCTGAGGTCCTGCAGTGCCTGTTAGACTAATTCATTCCTGTGTTTGAAAAGGCAAACAATCCCAGGGAGTTAATGACAGGGACAGGCAGCCTAATTGAGTCTTCATTTTGTTATGACTCGGGGTATCCTTGGCAACTGGTGCAGAGTTGGGCTTTGTCTGTCCTTGCTTGGAGCAGCACAAGGTTACGTTTTCAAAGAGCTTTTGTTCTGGCCATCATTGGAAAGTAATACAGGATTTTTGTAAAAGCATGTTGTGCTGAAAAGGAAGTTACTGCAGTGGGAAATGTGGGCAGGAGACATGAAACCTGATTTGAAAGGAGAGCCCTTCTGGGAGCCCTCATAGCTTCCAGGGAGCACTTGGGGGTCATCAGCTGAGAGCTTCCAGCACTGTAACCTGGATTTAGGTTGTTCTGGGGGCTCCTTGTCTCCACAAGTGTCTGCTGAGAGCAGAAAGCTCCCTCAAGAGAAAGCAGTAGATGAGAGTTTGCTGGCCAGCAGTGTCACCACACAGTTCTGGGTGTGAGGGCTGGTTTGCAGCCACGGATCACAAGGTGTAGTCGCAGCAAACCGAGCTAATTATCACTCATTTACCTGAGCCAGCATCACACAACTGCATTACAGAATCTACATGACTTCCTGGAGTCCTTGCAAGGATCTCATGATCATCCTGTTCCTCATGCTTTGTCCTGCCTTTGAGTCATCGAGGAGTGACAATTTTGGCACCAAGATCAGGCATGGCTGAGGAAATGGGATTGGCCTGAAGGACAGGATCAATGCTTTCTGCTCTGGGATTCCTGGCTTGTCTGAAAAGCTGCTTTGGAACAAGCAGTGCTGGCCTTAGACACAGGCTTTGCCCTCGAGCTGGGACAGGCAAGCTGACTTACTAAATCCAGGGGTTTTTGGCAAAGCTTCCTGTCCAAACTTTCTGCTGTCACTTGTAGCCTCCAAATGCTGACCATGGGTGAGATTGTAGCAGGGACAGCTCTAGGATGTCTTCTTGAAGGTTTTTCTCACCTTTTAGTACACAAATGAAAACTAAATGGACTTGAATAGGTCATGATACAAAAATTTCTCTTTTCAGGAAGCCACAGCTCCTGCAAGGAGTCTATGCCATGGGCTTCAACAGGCCATCCAAGATCCAGGAGAACGCCCTGCCCATGATGCTTGCTGAACCGTATGTACACGTTCTTCCTGCTCTCTACCCAGTAGAAGGATTTGAAAGGTTCAGTGTGCTGCTCCTGAATTTGGGATGGGAGGAGGGTGATGGAGAAAGGGTTCCCATGCCACGGTGTTTCTGTGATTGTTAACTGTGTGACAGCAGCCCTGGATTTGTCCTTTCCCTAGGGCTGGTACCGAACATCCAGTGCTGGGGGTTTGGGAGGTCATTGCCATTTTCCTTATTAGTTTGGGAAGAAATAATATCAAATACTCAAAAATCCTGCATAGGTAGGAGAAGCTGAGGTGCTGATTTTCCTCTCCACAACCCTGAGCTGGAATATGTGAGGTGCTGAGACACTGGGGAAGTGTGAAATGGGAAATCACTGAGAGATAAGCACAGTTCTCACAGTTCCAAATCTCCATAGCTGAGAAACACTGAAGGAGAGTTTTGGGCAGGAAGTAATCCCTGCCCCAAGGAGCGTAGCTGGTCAAGTTGGCCATGGATCCAGAGCAGGGATAAATGTGTAAATGTGTAAATGACAGGATTCAAATGGCACGCCCTGAGCTGTGCTTGCTGTGCCCCCAGCCCACAGAACCTCATCGCACAGTCGCAGTCTGGTACTGGCAAGACAGCTGCCTTTGTCCTGGCCATGCTCAGCAGGGTTGAGCCCGGGAACAAGTATCCACAGGTAAAGTTGGTGGGATGTGGCTGTTGTGGGGCGTTCCCTGGTGGTGCAGTGCCATCTAGTGAAGAGCCTGAGCTACTGGGAGCCCTTCAGATGTAAATTCATGGCTTGATGGAGCCATGGTGTTGTTTCTTTAAACTGCTTAAAAGAGGATGGAGGTTTGGGGATTTGCCAAAATGCTTTCAGTGCAAAAGATGTGGATTTTGCCCAAAGCTTGTTCCTGTTAGTCCTTCCCTTGCATCACACAGGATGCCATTGGTCTATGAGGAATTAAATCTTTCTGGGAGGACTTAAATCAGAGAAATAGTGCAGCCTCAAGGGGGCTGGATAAGTGGGTTTGGGGTGGAAGAGAAGGTAACTGTGACAACAGAGCAGACAGTGTCTGGAGAGAGACTTTTTAAATCAGATTTCCTCATGGGATGGTTGAGAAACTTCAGCCACTTGCATGTTTGTCTTAAAGAAAACTTCCAACAAGGACTTTAAAAAGCAGGAGTGTGAGTGTTGCCCTGGATGTTGATCTCCTCACTCCCTATCCTTCTGTTCCTGCAGTGTTTGTGCCTTTCCCCAACATACGAGCTGGCACTTCAAACAGGAAAAGTGATTGAACAGATGGGAAACTTTTACCCGGACCTGAAACTCGCCTACGCTGTCCGAGGCAACAAACGTGAGTGAGGGAAAACACCACAGACAGGAACGAGGGTGCACCAGAGCAGTCAGGAGGGGAATAGCTGGGTCAGAGAGGGCCAGAGTATTTCCCTGTCTGCACAGCCACCCTGAGCAGCCCTTCCTTGTGTCTCGGCAGTGGAGAGAGGGCAGAAGATCTCGGAGCAGATCGTGATCGGCACGCCCGGCACCGTGCTGGACTGGTGTTCCAAGCTGAAATTCATAGATCCCAAGAAGATCAAGGTGTTTGTGCTGGATGAGGCGGATGTGATGATCGCCACCCAGGGCCACCAGGACCAGAGCATCCGCATCCAGAGGTACGGGACAGTGCCACAGGGACAGTGACACGGGGACGGTGTCACAGGGCAGTGCCACGGGCAGTGTCACAGGACAGTGTCACAGGACAGTGCCACGGGGACAGTGCCACAGGGACAGTGCCACAGGGACAGTGACACGGGGACGGTGCCACAGGGACAGTGCCACAGGGCAGTGCCACAGGGCAGTGCCACGGGGACAGTGCCACGGGGACAGTGCCACAGGGGACAGTGCCACAGGGGCAGTGCCACGGGGACAGTGTCACAGGACAGTGCCACGGGGACAGTGCCACAGGGACAGTGCCACGGGGACAGTGCCACAGGGACAGTGCCACAGGGGACAGTGCCACAGGGGCAGTGCCACGGGGACAGTGTCACAGGGCAGTGCCACAGGGGACAGTGCCACGGGGACAGTGCTACAGGGACAGTGCCACGGGACAGTGCCACAGGGACAGTGCCACGGGGACAGTGTCACAGGGACAGTGTCACAGGGCAGTGTCACAGGGACAGTGCCACCGGGGCAGTGCCACGGGGACAGTGTCACAGGGACAGTGTCACAGGGACAGTGCCACGGGCAGTGTCACAGGACAGTGCTACAGGGACAGTGCCACGGGACAGTGACACGGGACAGTGCTACAGGGGCAGTGCCACGGGGACAGTGCCATGGGGGCAGTGTTACAGGGGCAGTGCCACAGGGACAGTGCCACGGGGACAGCGGGGCTTCAGCTGTGACCTCACCGATGAGGCAGCAAGGGTGACATGAGACATTAGCTCTGGTCCAGGGGGTTCAGAGAGGCACAATGGCAGGGGATGACAGGCGGTTTCAGTTCCTTACAGAATAAAAATCCTGTCCCTAGAGCAGGGTTTATTCCTTTTTAAGCAGGTAAGTCTGGATGCCTGTGGTTCCTGAGGGAGCAGTCATGGGTGGGTAAGATTGGTTTTGCTCTTTCCAGCCTCTGAAATAACAGGTTCCAGGGTTATGGTTTTCCTTTGCCCATAGCATGAATTCCATCAGGATATCAGGAGATGACAGTGTTGTGTGAGAACCCTCCCTATTTCTCTCTCTCTTTCAGAATGCTCCCCAGGGACTGCCAGATGCTCCTGTTTTCAGCCACTTTCGAGGATTCTGTGTGGAAGTTTGCTCAAAAAGTTGTTCCTGACCCGAACATCATCAAACTGAAGCGTGAGGAGGAGACCCTGGACACCATCAAGCAGTATTATGTTCTGTGCAATAACAGGGATGAGAAGTTCCGGGCTCTCTGCAACATCTACGGCGCCATCACCATCGCCCAGGCCATGATCTTCTGCCACGTGAGTGCCTCCAGGGAGTGGTAGTGTCAGTGACCCCCTCAGAGTCTGCCAGACACAGTTTCCAAAAAGGAACTGAGAACAAAATTGCCCTTTTTGGCTTCTCTGGCTCCATCTTTGAGTGAAATTCTGAAAGCCGTGTTAGCCCTTGCTGGTTTGATTCTCTGGGTTTGTCCATCCAGGAGACAACTTTGGACTTTTTTATTCCTGAATGGTTTTTGTTATCCCTGAAGTGCTGTGAAACAAAGATCAGGGTGATGCATATTTTTCCAAAACTCAACTACTGAAAAAAAGTAGTGTTGGAAAATGAATAAAAACAGGGCAGAATGAGGGATTGGGAAGTATTTTGCTTCTCTAGCTGATACAGAGCTGTTCCTGGGACTTCATTTCCCTCAGGTAATTGAGGATACACCTCTGGGATCTCACTGTGAATCATACTGAGACTTGGTTTCCTTTTTCTGGAAGCCACCATAATAATTTTTAGGGAAAAATCAGTGCTTACAGCACAGAACAGCCAGGCAGAGTGAGCTCAGACAGGATGAAAGTGTTTGGAGTTTGCTGCAGCAGTTTGCTTTTAAGCTGTCTCAAGACATAATTGGAGCTCAAAAAACTGTTTAATTCAAGCCTGTGCAGGGCCTCTGTGGGATTTCACAACTGCATTCCAGTCTGACCCTGCCATTTTCCAAGCTGAGCAGTTGTAGTTTTGTGACAATTTTCATGAGTTTTCAGTGTACACTCTCCAGCAGAGTGAAATCCAAGGAGCAGAGCAGAAAGAAAACGTGTCCTTTATTAATGAAGGGCTCCTGTGGTGCCTGAGGTGTATTGCCCTCCTTTTGATACAGTCTGTAAGGGAGACAAAACCTGGGCAGCCACGGAGCTCCCAGTGGGTCCCCTTGGAGGTTTATTGCTGCTTCCCAGCACAAGAACCCGTCCCAAAGGTGGGGCTGGCTGTGTTGCAGACTCGGAAGACGGCGGGGTGGCTGGCGGCAGAGCTGTCCCGGGAGGGCCACCAGGTGGCCCTGCTCAGCGGGGAGATGATGGTGGAGCAGAGAGCGGCCGTGATCGAGCGCTTCCGAGAGGGCAAGGAGAAGGTGCTGGTGACCACAAACGTCTGTGCCAGAGGTAGGACACCAGGGAATGGGGCCAGCTGATGCCTGAGGGTTTTAGCTTTTGTGTTTTTCACGTGTTTGTACTCCTGCAGTTCCGTAGTGCCCAACTCCAAACCCCACACACGGTGCAGCCGCTGCTCTCCCGTTTGGGGCAGACACAGCAATTCCTCTCCGGGCCTGGCAGTCAAGGACACCTCCCTGCCTCAGGCCCCAGAGATGGAAACAAAAGGGAGGTGGGGACAGCAAACTTGGGGTGAATGACTTCATTAGCTGGAGCTGTAATTGGAGGATTAACCCCTGATATGCAAATGGACCAAACTTATCAAAGTGTGAACACCTGTGGTCCATTTTTGGGTGCAGCCCCTGGGGGCTTTGTGTGCCCCAAATGTACCTGAGGCCCTTCAATAAATACAAGCACTCTTTATTCCCTTAATTTTGCCTGGCCTCTGTTTTTAGGGAGCCCCAAAAGGCATCACAGGGAGGGCTGGAAGCAGCACTTCCTAAGATAACACATACCCTTGGCCAGCTCACAGGAAGAGTTTGCATCCTCAGGTGTTCCAGTTGGGGAAATTGGTGTCCTTCCCCTGTATGCCTGTGGGCAAACTCAGGATTTCTTGTTGGCTCCCTGCTGCTTGAGATTGAAAAGTCCATCCTGTGACAGTCTGGCACCAAGCCTGCCTTGTGCTGCTGACATTCAGGGTTTGCAGTGAATGTGTGCCCAAGCACAGAAAACTGAAAAGCAGTGAAATCCAGTTCAGTATCCCAGCAGGAATTCGTGGTGTAATTTGACATCCTGGAACAGTTAAGACAGGATCATACTTGGAAAAAAGCAAGTGGTCTTTAGGGGTTTGCAGGGAAGGAGAGAGTTTCAGAAATATTTAAGTGCTGGTAGAATTTCCGAAGTATTAAGTGCCTTTGGCTGTTTCAGTGGGACTCTCTGCCCTAACAGTTTTTATTAGCTTATTTATTTAATAATTTATTTATTCTTTTTTTTTATTATTTGCTTATTTATTTATTTTTTTATTATTTTATTTAACAGTTTTTAACAGCTCGACAGTTTTTATTTCCAAGTACTCTGTGCGGGTATCATGGGAAAGCTCCATTTCAGAGCCTGAGGAGGCTGTGCCTGCTGTAAAAAGATTCAAGCAAAGCTGTTTAACCCGACTCTTTCTTTTTGTCAGGGATCGATGTGGAGCAGGTCTCTGTTGTTATCAATTTTGACCTGCCCGTGGATAAGGATGGGAACCCGGACAATGAGACCTACCTGCACCGCATCGGCCGCACCGGCCGCTTCGGCAAGCGCGGGCTGGCCATCAACATGGTGGACAGCAAGCACAGCATGAACATTCTCAACAGAATCCAGGAACATTTCAGTGCGTACCCTCACCTTCCTCCTTTCTCTAAACCGTTGAATCGCTGCAGAATTGGATGTGTTGGGTGCTGAGCAGGTCTAAGGGTGCTTGTTGGGCCTTAAAGGGTGGCAGAGGAGCACGGCAGGAGTGGTCGGTGTAGCCTCACTTGGGATTGTGACCTGCTGCCTGTGACAGGAGCAGAATAAATCAGGCTGTGTTTGCTGGATAGTCCTTGAAGTGGATGCTCCAGGGTTGGGTAACACTGCAGTACCTACCTTTGATAAAAGGAAACAGTTTTAATTTGTATTTTTTAAACCTGACTGAACATTCCCTGATAAACCAGAACTCAAGCCCAGATAAACCAGAACTCAAGGAGAGCAGCGTTCCTTCTCTGCCCAGTGTTACAAAATCTGACCTGTTTGTCTTCTTTCCCAGACAAAAAGATAAACAAATTGGATACTGATGACTTGGATGAAATTGAGAAGATAAATAACTGAAATAGCTGCTGGAACTGGTGTGTGCCCTGCTGTGGAAGCTCTCCCACTACAATTGGATCAGCGTTTGGATTGGCACAGCCTCTTGGCTCGTCCCAAAAAGGACTCTTCAAGATAATAGTACACAAAAATTACCTCATTTTCAAAATTGCAGTTGGACTTCAAATTGTGCAACTGTGGGGAGGAAGAGGAAATGTTTACAGAAGCTTTTAACATTTCTTAGTTTAGCCTTAAAATGGGATGATCTTTGGAATTCTGAGAAATACACTTGCCAAAAAAGAGGCAATAGAGAATTATCCAAAATTTTAAAAGGAAAAAAAATACATTATTGCCTTTAATTGGAATAATATGCAGCATTAACCCGATCAGTTTAAATTCAACACTCTATATATTTAATGGACATAGGGAAAGGACAAAAAAAAAAGAAAAAAGAAAAAAAAAAAGAAAACCTGAAACCCCCAAACAAGGCAGCTGGTTTTTGGCTAAATACTCAACTAGTACAAACAAGGATGTCATTCTCTTGGCGCTCCCCTGAGCTCTTTAAGATTTCTGGCTTTCTGATGGATTTGCCCTGCTTTTCCTTACCTAGATTGTGCTGAGGATGTCTCCAGGTGCCGTGTGGCTTTGCTGGGCAGCATTTCCTTTTCCTTGCTCCTGGGTTTGTTGGGATGGCCGCTCTCTGTGCCGTGGGTGGCAGTGACACAAATTCATCCCAATGTTTAACCTGGGGTGGGTGGGTGGGTGGGAGGGGCAGGATTTAGGGAGCTGTACTAATGAATTGCCTCATTAAATGCACCACGCTGTGAAGCTCAGCGTGGGTAATGTACAGAGCTGTTGGGCTTCACCCATCAGATACAGGAATAAAACAACAACAACAACAAAAAAATCATGATAGCCTGGATTGACCAAAAAAAAATTACCCTTAGAACACCAAATTTACCTGTTGCAGTACAAAGTTTTGAGTTCAATTGCTCAGCCAAATTGCAGGTGGGAAGGGCTCCACAGTGCAGAATAAGTCGTTGGTCCCTGCCCCGGGGTGTTCCACGGAGGAGGAAGGATTCCCAGCTCTGGAGAAGGAAGGACGGTGCCTCCTGTGTGTTGGGACCACTGTGGTGCACACAGCTGGACGCTGTGGGCTCTTCCCCCAGCCCAGTCTCCAGGAGAAGGAGGCTCCTGAACCAGAATTTAGGGTGCACAGCTCTTTGTTGGGGGGAAATGGGACATGCATGAGCAGCCATGGGCCTGCTACTCAGTGTGGGAATCATGTCAAAACAAATGTATAAATTGTAAATTTAAACTGAATTGTTTTCTTTGCAATTTTGGCCATCATATTCTGTTCAAAGACAGGAATATGGATCCTTTTACCAAGTAAAAAAAGGCTCATTTAAAATGTACCTAAAATTTTAGGAAATTGTGCACCCTTTTATCAATTTGTATAAAGGCTATAGTGAAGAAAAAACAAACAGCTTAAAATTAAACTTTTTTGTATTCTGGGGTGTATCTATTTTTATTCTGTTGGAATCCTATTTAAAGTGGCAGGTGAGTGAGTGCTTGGGTGTGGAGTGGAAGACTTTATTTAATCACCTCCTTTCCTAGTACAGCCGAGTGACAGCAGAGTATTGGGTTGAATTGTCATGGAAGCTGCTGCTGGTCCTGTGTGCTGTTTCTAATGTACTTTTAATTGGAATTAAAGAACACATACTGAACAATCCCTTTGCTGACTTCTTGCTTCAATACTTTGTTGGTGTTTCAAAGCCTCAGTGAGGACATTCTCAGACAAAAGTCCCGATAAGTTTTATATTTGTGACAGAATGAATTTTAATGCTGAAATTCTTCAAAGATTCCCACAAAGAAGTTCGTTAAATGATGCCACACAATAAATGAGGTCAGATAAATACTGTTCTTCCCCCTGTGCTTCTTGTGCTGGACTTAGAGTTGCTCCTAACATCTCCCTAGAACAGTTCTGAAGGGAGGAGAAGGAGAACTGAAAGGGAAAAGAGGTGTTTTCCCTGTGCTGAGCTTCCCTAGATCAAGACTTGATTTGTTTTTCCCCATTTTTGGAGATGCTGTAGCCTGGGTGAGATGATTAGAACCAAACTCATCCAGCTTTATCTTAGATCTCCAGGAGGAACATCCTCCAGCCTGAGAAGTGCGCTGTGAGCCAAGGTGCTGAATTGTCTGTTCTGTTCTTGCCCCTGTGCTCTCACAGCTGCCTGGTGGCCCCTGGCTCTGGCCTCAGCCTGTCACTGGTGCAGTGCTCCCTCCTTGGCTGCAGGCTTGTCTTGAGCACAGGACACAGGTACAGACGTCAGGGGGGCGGTGTGCAGGGCAGCTGAGCACCCAAGGGTGATGTGGGCAGCCCCTGAGGTATTTGCCATCAAATTCAAGGTTTTTTAAGAGCAGGTGGCATGGATGAACTCAGCTCATGTAAATCACTTAAAGTTCAAGTTTCAGCCTAAATGGTTTTATTTAACACAGGATGGAAACGCTCTGAAATGCAGGAGTGACACAGAACACACAACAGACAGAAATAGGGAATTAACCACCTGGCACTGAAAGAAGCATGGAAAATGGTCCCTTTTCCTGAAACCAAGTGAAATGGGATTTTTGTGGTTCTGTTGAAGGCATCCATATGTTTCAATATCCAGGACTGCTGCTGAGCAGCATCACAACAGCAGCAGGGGCCACTGTTCCTTCAGGTACTGGTTTTACAAAGCTGCTGCACCCTGCACACTTGATTTAGCATCAGGTACCACACTCACAGCCAGCACAGAAAGCCATCAGCTTTTTGCTCCTGTTGTGTTTGTGCTCCTGTGCTGAGTTGGTTTGGCACTTACACTGAGCTTCAAAATAAATTGGGTTTGCCTCAAAACATTTTAAGTCACTCGTGTGTGGCAAGTGGTCCATTTTTAAAGGAGATTAAAAATTACTGCCTTTGAAATTCCATTAGAAACTAGAAGATATTTCTCTTTTTTAGCACAAGCACATTGTATTTGCCTAAACCTGCCAAGTCACCCAACCAGCATTTTAATATGGTTTAGTAAAAGATGGCTTACTCCTTGAGCCAATTCCCAGTCAAATCCCATTAATACCTTATTTAAAAATTCCCCAAAGCAGCACTTGCGTCTTGGACTAACTCATTCAGTGTAGAGGGGTTAAATGGAATTATCTGTAACATCCCTTCTTAACTATCCATCTCTTCTTACCTATGGATCACATGAGCCAAATAAGAGAAGGAAAACTAAGGAGAAAATCCTGCTGCTCCCCAAGACGGCCAAAATAATAATTACTGGTTCTTAAAATGATGATTTAGTCACAATAAAGAGCTGGACTGACGTTACCCAGAAAGACTCGAGCCCTCACAGGTATTTTATGATCAGTCTTGCAATTTAATACTTTACAATAATTCATTAATGTGTTATTACTGTTATTGCCACATGGTTCTGGTCCTTTTTTTTCCCACATGGTTTGATCTCTTTTTCAGTCTCTTCAGAAGATGTTTAGAATAATGATAAGCTACTGAAAGTGTTCCTGTAGCTAGACCATTCTGTTTCTACCTTCCCAAATGGTGTTTCTGCATCCAGAGAAGTGGTACCTTCCCAAAACATAGAAAAGGACAAGGGGAGAGGCCTTGGAAACCTGAGTTTTCAAAGAACATCAGCAATTTCAACAAACCAGAAAGGCTGAAGGTTGGTGGTGCTGAGGCAGAAATTTGTGATGGCACAGGTGACACTGTATGAATCAGGTTTATGCATCTGAAATCCTATTTTCTGAAACACTATTTCAAATACTATTACATATCCATAACTCTGCTTCATGGGGAGTTTGTGGGAGATGGGAGACAAAGAAGTAGGTGCAGGAAGCCTCAGACTCCCCGTTTCTTGGCAGAAGCAATGCAGGGACCCACAGTATCTGTGTGTGCCTAAGGATCCGCTGCCTCGTGCTGCTCATCCTGCCGGATGCACAGCACGGACCTGGGCAGGATCCCGCACTCCTGAAGGGACTTTGTGAGGTCAGAGAAGCGCCTCCGGGGCACCTCCACGGTTTCAAAGCTGCAGTGTTGGTAATTGGCCAACAGTTTCTGCCCTGCCACGGCAAGAACCGTCTGGAGACTGTCAGAGGGCTTGAAGTGGTGCTCAAACCTCTGCCCAGAGGGAGATCGGACAGCGAGCAGCACGCGCGGCTCTCCCGGGCTCACAGGGAGCACCCGAGGGCTCTCCTGCCTTGCTTGCCTTCCCCGCTGCTCAGGGGCACAGAGCCTGGGTGAGCTCTCTGCGGTGGGAATGTCCCTTCCTGGCAATGTGCTGGCAGATCCCTGCTCTCCACGAAAAGCCTTGATGGATTTTGGAGCCTGCTCCCTCCCCTCCGTCACTTCCAGCCGGTCGGTCTGTCCAGCCAGCGCTTCCACGGCGTCGCTCCCTTCGCCCCTCCGGACGATGGAGGGGAGCACCCGGTACTTGTTTAGGGAGGAGGAGGTCTTCGAAGGCACTTGCTGCAGGAGCTTTGGGATTTTCTCAGGACACACCTGGGCAGGTGGGAACGCCGGTTTTGTGAGCGGTGCTCTGCGGCTGTTCGCTAATTCCCCAGGAGAGGCTGCCGGTGGGGAAGATGGTGCATGGCACAGACAGGCTTCCATGCCCTGGGGGTGCCTCAAGCTTGGCCTCCGTCCCTTGGCAGATTTGGGCCTGGTGAGGTGCATGGTGACAGCGCTGGCCCACGGCAGAGGGGCTGTGCCTGGAGGGAAGCAGAGCTGAGCTGGGTCCCGGAAAGCCGCTGTGGCCATCGCACCTGCGGGCCGGGAGCAGAGGGAGAAGCTACAGGAGCCAGGCAGGAGAGTTCAGTCCCTGCGGCTCCCACGCTGTGCTGCTGCCAGGGAACAGCAGGGTAACCCCGGGGTATCGCTGCAAGGGCGGGCAGCAGGGCTGCGGTGCAGTCAGGGCTGAGTCACAGAGGGGGAGGTGTTTTATTCATAGGGACTGGCTTGGGCAGGAGTTGTGTAAAATCGACCCAGAGCTTTGGGGAGCTGTGCCCTTCACCATTGAATGTATGCTTTTGATGGAAAGAATAATTTCTTTCTTCTGAAGCTGAAAACTTTGCAAATGTGAGATGAGTGAAGGTCAGAGCACAGCTCTGGCCTTTTCCCTGTTTCTGCAGTGGCAGATGCAGTTCCTATTGTGGATTTTGGGGTAAGACTGACTACACTTCATATTTTAAAGGTATCTCGAGACCACTGAGATTGAAAAACCCTGTTTCAATACACAGAAAGCTGTTCTGACTCTCCAGTGACCAAAAGCTGCTTAACAGAGAATGATTTACCCCAGGAAATCCTACCCTGGAGCTCTGTCAGGAGGGTTTAGGGTTGGATATTAGGGAAAGGTTCTTCCCCAGAGGTGCTGGCATTGCCCAGGCTCCCCAGGGAATGGGCACAGCCCTGAGGCTGCCACAGCTCCAGGATTGTCTGGACAGTGCTCCCAGGGATGCACAGGGTGGGATTCTGGAGTGTCTGTGCAGGGCCAGGAGTTGGACTGGATGATCCCTGTGGGTCCCTTCCAGCTCAGGATATTCCATGATTCTGTGATGGAACCTGCACTGAGGAGGAAGCCCCGTTCTGCTGCGTGCTCCCCAAAGGAGGCTGCGCTCAGAGCTCTCAGCTGTGCCAGGACAGACAGCTCAGCCACTGGGTCACAGCCTCACAACAACATTTTGGAGAAGTGCCATGGGGAAACCTCCTCTTCTCTTCCTGTGGGTTTTGTGGAAAATTAACCAAGGTGGAGAAAAAAAAGGTCACCTTGGATTGCTTGGTACTCTCCAGAAGTGACACGGTCACATTCAGCTCTGTTTGTCACCCAGCAGTGTGTGGGTCAACGCAAACCTCACGGAGTTCAGAAAACCAAGGGCAAAACCTCACACCTGCCTTGGGGCAACCCCAGGCACACCCGGGTGGAGGAAGAGCAACTCTGGGAGAGGAATGACCTGCAGAGCTGCCTCCAGCTCAGGGCTCCCCAGCGAGGGAAGGGTGTGGAGCTGCTGGAGTGAGTCCAGAGGAGACACCAAGGTGATCAGAGAGAGGGAGCAGCTCCACTGGGAGGAAAGGCTGGGAGAACTGGGATTGTTCAGCCTGGACAGAGGAGGGCCCAGGGTGACCTAACTGTGGCCTTCTCTGAAGGGAGCTGACAAAAGGAAAGATGGAGAGAGACTGTGGACAAGGGCCTGGAATGACAGGAATGGGGAATGGCTCCCCACTGCCAGAGGGCAGTGTTAGACAGGATCTTGGGGTGAAATTGTTCCCTGTGCCAGGTGAGGCCCTGGCACAGGGTGCCCAGAGAAGCTGTGGCTGCCCCTGGATCCCTGGTAGTGTCCAAGGCCAGGTTGGACAGGGCTGGGAGCAGCCTGGGATGGTGGAAGGTGTCCCTGCCCATGGCAGGGGTGGAACAAGATGGAAGTTCCCTTCCAACCCAAACCCTTCTGGGTTTCTATTCTAAACCAAACAGGGAGAGCAGTCCCTGTGGCGCTTTGCCAGCGATGTGTTTGTTATTTAACATTTCCTTTCTCCTCCAGCTCAGCCCCAGCACACCCTGCCCGGCCCCAGTGGACAGAACTGTCCCTCCGGAGCCTCCCGCGGAGGGGGACAGGGACACTCCCAGGTGACCCATCCCGGCCTCCCAGGAGCCTGTGGGAGGGACACGGGCTGTACCTCCCCCTTACTGCAGTTAACAAATTAACTGCAAGGCAAAAACGCTCTGAGGCAGAACTCCCAAGCACACCGGAGCACTTACAAATATCCCTGTGATGCTGCCACTTCCAAGAATAACCCCCAACCAACCAACCTGGCAGAAGCGCTGGTGGGACCCTCCGCGAGTGTCTGGCCTGCCTCAGCACGGTGTATGTTAGAGGGGACAGGCTGAAAACGTGGGAGCTGGGGAGGGGTGGGATGGGCACCCACAGCAGGGAGGGCTGTGAGCACAGGTGACCCCAAACCAGTGACCCCAGGGCTTGGAAGGCCGGCACTCCACACCCCTGACCTGCAGCACAGGATCCTGGCTAGGTCAGACTGGGAGGGACGATGGCAGCTCACCTGGTGCCACCTCCCTGCTCCAGCAGCGCCAGCCCAGGGCACAGGGCACAGGATTGTGTGCAGATGGGTCTGGAATATCTCCGGTGAGGGACACTCCACACCCTCTCTGGGCAATGTTTTCCAGGTGTTTAAAGAAGTCCCTCCTCATGTTCAGGTTCATAACTCCCTGGGCATCAGTCCCTGCTTGCTGCCCCTTGTCCTGGTGAGCGCTGGCACAGCCCCAGGGGAGCCCTCAGTGCCACAGCCCCAGGCAGGGCCACAGCCCCAGGGGAGCCCTCAGTGCCACAGCCCCAGACAGTGCCCTCAGTGCCACAGCCCCAGGGGAGCCCTCAGTGCCACAGCCCCAGGGGAGCCCTCAGTGCCACAGCCCCAGACAGTGCCCTCAGTGCCACAGCCCCAGGGGAGCCCTCAGTGCCACAGCCCCAGACAGTGCCCTCAGTGCCACAGCCCCAGACAGTGCCCTCAGTGCCACAGCCCCAGGGGAGCCCTCAGTGCCACAGCCCCAGACAGTGCCCTCAGTGCCACAGCCCCAGGGGAGCCCTCAGTGCCACAGCCCCAGACAGTGCCCTCAGTGCCACAGCCCCAGGCAGAGCCCTCAGTGCCACAGCCCCAGACAGTGCCCTCAGTGCCACAGCCCCAGACAGTGCCCTCAGTGCCACAGCCCCAGGCAGAGCCCTCAGTGCCACAGCCCCAGACAGTGCCCTCAGTGCCACAGCCCCAGGCAGAGCCCTCAGTGCCACAGCCCCAGGGGGAGCCCTCAGTGCCACAGCCCCAGGTAGGACCTTCAGTGCCACAGCCCCAGGGGAGCCCTCAGTGCCACAGCCCCAGACAGTGCCCTCAGTGCCACAGCCCCAGGCAGTGCCACAGCCCCAGGCAGGGCCCTCAGCCTGGCCGGGCCCACAGCTGTGCCCGGGTTTGAGCCCACGGCCGGGCCCCGCGGCAGGAGCGCAGCCCCGCTGGCAGAGCCCGGCCCCCTAGTGCGGCTCCACAGCCCCAGAACCAGATCTCGGTCCTTCCCCGGTCCCTGTCCCTGTCCCTGTCCCGGTCCCGGTCCCGGTCCCGGTCCCTGTCCCGGTCCCGGTCCCTGTCCCTGTCCCTGTCCCTGTCCCTGTCCCTGTCCCTGTCCCTGTCCCTGTCCCGGTCCCGGTCCCTGTCCCTGTCCCTGTCCCTGTCCCGGTCCCGGTCCCGGTCCCGGTCCCGCCGTCCCTCACCTGCACCGCGCCCGCCTCAGGACGCCGTTACCATGGCGACCGCGGCTCTTCCGGGAGCGCGCCGCGCCCCCCGCCACGCCCCTCGCAGCGCCACGCCCCGGGCCCAGCGGCGGGAACGGGAACTGGAATGGGAATGGGAATGGGAATGGGAATGGGAATGGGAATGGGAATGGGAATGGGGAATGGGAATGGAGAATGGGAATGGGGAATGGAGAATGGGAATGGGAATGGGAATGGGGAATGGGAATGGGAATGGGGAATGGGAACGAATACGGGAATGGGAACGGGAATGGGAATGGGAATGGGAATGGGAATGGGAATGGGAATGGGAATGGGAATGGGAATGGGAATGGGGAATGGGGAATGGGAATGGGAATGGGAATGGGGAATGGGGAATGGGAATGGGAATGGGAATGGGAATGGGAATGGGAATGGGGAATGGGGAATGGGAATGGGAATGGGAATGGGAATGGGGAATGGGAATGGGAATGGGGAATGGGAATGGGAATGGGGAATGGGGAATGGGAATGGGGAATGGGGAATGGGGAATGGGAATGGGAATGGGAATGGGAATGGGAATGGGAATGGGAATGGGAATGGGGAAAGGGAATGGGAATGGGAATGGGAATGGGGAATGGGAATGGGAATGGGAATGGGAATGGGAATGGGAATGGGGAATGGGAATGGGAATGGGAATGGGGAATGGGGAATGGGAATGGGAATGGGAATGGGGAATGGGAATGGGAATGGGGAATGGGGAATGGGAATGGGAATGGGGAATGGGGAATGGGAATGGGAGTGGGAATGGGAATGGGAATGGGAATGGGAATGGGAATGGGAATGGGAATGGGAATGGGAATGGGGAATGGGGAATGGGAATGGGGAATGGGGAATGGGAATGGGAATGGGAATGGGGAATGGGGAATGGGAATGGGGAATGGGGAATGGGGAATGGGAATGGGAATGGGAATGGGAATGGGAATGGGGAATGGGAATGGGAATGGGGAATGGGGAATGGGAATGGGGAATGGGGAATGGGAATGGGAATGGGGAATGGGGAATGGGAATGGGAATGGGAATGGGAATGGGAATGGGGAATGGGGAATGGGGAATGGGAATGGGAATGGGGAATGGGGAATGGGAATGGGGAATGGGGAATGGGAATGGGAATGGGGAATGGGGAATGGGAATGGGGAATGGGAATGGGAATGGGAATGGGAATGGGAATGGGAATGGGAATGGGAATGGGGAATGGGAATGGGAATGGGAATGGGAATGGGGAATGGGAACGAATACGGGAATGGGAATGGGAATGGGAATGGGAATGGGAATGGGAATGGGAATGGGAATGGGAATGGGAATGGGGAATGGGGAATGGGAATGGGGAATGGGAATGGGAATGGGAATGGGGAATGGGAATGGGAATGGGAATGGGAATGGGGAATGGGAATGGGAATGGGGAATGGGAATGGGAATGGGAATGGGAATGGGAATGGGAATGGGAATGGGAATGGGAATGGGAATGGGGAATGGGAATGGGAATGGGAATGGGAATGGGGAATGGGAACGAATACGGGAATGGGAATGGGAATGGGAATGGGAATGGGAATGGGAATGGGAATGGGAATGGGAATGAGGAATGGGAATGGGAATGGGGAATGGGGAATGGGGAATGGGGAATGGGAATGGGAATGAGGAATGGAGAATGGGAATGGGAATGGGAATGGGGAATGGAGAATGGGAATGGGAATGGGAATGGGAATGGGAATGGGAATGGGAATGGGAATGGGAATGGGAATGGGGAATGGGGAATGGGAATGGGAATGGGAATGGGAATGGGAATGGGAATGGGGAATGGGGAATGGGGAATGGGAATGGGGAATGGGAATGGGAATGGGAATGGGAATGGGAATGGGAATGGGGAATGGGGAATGGGAATGGGAATGGGAATGGGAATGGGAATGGGAATGGGGAATGGGGAATGGGGAATGGGAATGAGGAATGGGAATGGGAATGGGGAATGGGGAATGGGGAATGGGGAATGGGAATGGGAATGAGGAATGGAGAATGGGAATGGGAATGGGAATGGGAATGGGGAATGGAGAATGGGAATGGGAATGGGAATGGGAATGGGAATGGGAATGGGAATGGGAATGGGGAATGGGAATGGGGAATGGGAATGGGAATGGGGAATGGGGAATGGGAATGGGAATGGGGAATGGGAATGGGAATGGGGAATAGGAATGGGAATGGGAATGGGAATGGGAATGGGAATGGGAATGGGGAATGGGAATGGGAATGGGAATAAGAGTGGGAATGGGAATGGGAATGGGAATGGGAATGGGAATGGGAATGGGAATGGGAACAGGGAATGGGGAATGGGAATGGGGAATGGGAACAAGAATGGGGAACGAGAAATGGGAATGGGGATGGGAACAGGAATAGGAAAGGGGACGGGAATATTAATGGGAATGGGGACGGGGATGGATGGGAACAGCAATGGGAACTGGTATGGATGGGCATAGAAATGGTGATGGGAATGGGAAAAGGAACAAGGATAGGAAAGTGAAAGGGAACAGAGATGGGAATGGAGATGGAACAGACAGGAGTGGGATAGTTGGGATGGATCCAGGGATGGATCCAGGGATGGCACAGTTGGGATGTTCCAGGGTGGACCCAGGGATGGGAATGGCTGGGATGTCCCAGTGCGTATCCAGGGATGGGGACTCCGGGCTGTCCCGGGTGGGTGGAACCAGGGCTGGGCACGGCTGTGATGCCCCAGAGTGGTCCCGGGGGTGTCCCCAGGCTCAGGGACAGCTGTGACCCGCTGTGGGCTCTGCACAGGGCAGTGACACTGCCGCAGGCACAGGAGCAGCCCCGTGACTTTGGGAAGATTCCAGAGGCTTCGTCCTGCTGGACACGGAGTGAGGGGAGCGGGGGTGGCTCAGGGGCCTCTCACAAATTGCACCCTTAGGTGACCGTGGGACCGGGGTGTCCCAGCCTCCCACAGGGATTCCTCCAACCCACCCAAAGGAAAACCACACTGGTGTCACCCTACTTGAATACCCAAATCTTTGGAGTTTAGCCCTAACAGTCTAAACCCAAGGTGTTACAGCCCGTCCTGAGCAGAGGCAGCAGGACGGGAGCACAAGACAGGGTTTAACCTCCCTGTGACATTATTCAGTGACCACTGAATCAAAGCAGACAAATAAACCCCAAACTCGTGAATTGTGATGAAAACACCTTTTTAAAATTACATTCTACACACAAGATAACACAGGGACCTTAAACAGCTCTTTTGGGGGAGTTCCATTGTGCTGGGAAAGCTGGGAGGGAGGGAGGGGGAGTCCTTCTGATCCTCCTGGCTACAAATGATCCCTGAGCCAGTTTTTTTCTGGGAACACCCCACATAACGCTGACCTTGTCCATCCCTCCCCATTAATCCCTTTCTAAACCCACTCCTACCCAAGCAGCTGCTGCTCCCACTAACAGATGCCCATGGAAGGCAGCAAGACACGAGCAATAAATATCCACCATAAACTTGGGGGTCTCCACCCTGCAGGGTGGGAGGATCAAGGCGAACCGGAGCACTAAAAATAAATAAAATAAGTGGGGAAATAGTTTCCTATCAGCTCACCCCAGCCCAGGATGTTTAGCAATGCTGCAGATCAAAGCACATGGGGTATTTGCACTTCAGTAAGGCCCTGAGCAAACAGATGGGTGGGTGATACCTGGCTCTCCTTGCTCCATAGGAAGGCTGAAAAGTTCCACATTTCCAAAGGGATAATAACTTCCACGAGTGGTTTTTAAGCCCTTGAGTTTGTGGGTTAGTAAGACTGGGTTTAGTTTTGTGTGGGCACACCCTGAGTGGATCCTTCACAGAGGGGAGGGCTTAAAATGAGGGGATTTAAAAATTATCCATGTGTGGATCCCAAATCCACATGATCCCAGCCCTCTGATCTCCAGTCATGCCTCTGGACAATGCTTTTCACACAGATTTATCCAAACTCTACAGCAAAACCCCAGATTCTCCCCCCAAATCCAAGGGCCTCCAATACCAAAGCAGGAGCAGCACAGACAACAACTATCACAGTGGGAAAAACCTTCTGCAGTGGAAGTATTTTGTGGAGGAGGTGGGAAAGGAATTGATTAATTTATTATTAGGGATGCCCTGGTTTTAAAAGCCAGGTGGGGAAAGCAGGGGTTGGGGTTGTCACTGGTATTTTGGAGTGGTTTCTGGTGCAGGTGACGGAGGCAGATGAGATGTCACTCCCCATCCTTAACAGGCTTGGATGGGGTTTTATTCCACTTGCAGCAGGAAATAAAAGTTTAGAGAGAAGGGAAACCCTAGGACAGACATCTCTGCCACCTTGGAGGTGACATCCCTTCCAGTCTCAGCTTTGGTGGCTCTCAGAATTTTGACAAAAGTTTCTCTTCTTGACTGCAGATCAGTCAGTCCCTTCTTCACAATTCCCAAGCCCGAATTCCCTTCCCCAGAAGCGTGATTAATCCCTGAGGGTGGGGCCCTGCATACCTGCGTTTGTGTCTGTGTTTGCTCTTGGCCCCATGGTTTCAAGGGAAAACAGCAGCTTTTGTTCCTTATCTCCTCTGGTTTTCTGTCTCCCCCGTGCCTCTGTATCACGTTTGGGTTATGGTAATTAAATAAACTGTATTCCCAAAGCAGTCCAAGTCGGGTTTTCGTGGCTTTTCCAGCCTTTGCTGCTGGTGGTTTAATTTCACAGACCCCTTCCCCCTGGGCAGACAGGAAAACCTGAGGGCAGGGCAGGAAAACTGCAGAGCCAGGAATTGCAATCCCGGTGTTTGCTGCTGTCCCTTGCAGTTTGGCACAGCTGGATTTGGATGCAGCCATGGATCTCGGGGGGAGTCACAAGGAAGGAGCCAAGGGGAGCCATCCTTGAGGCTTCAGGGGGTGAGCTGGCAAAACTGAGGAAATGCTGAGCCCAAAGTGCTGCCTCTACACCTGGAGCAAGGATTCAGCAGCCTCTGAGGTGCCACCCTGGGTGTAAAAATCACTTTTATCCCATTTCTCCAGCCATCAAATCCCATGGATTTTAAAACCATGGTGATGGCCAAGGCCTCGACTGGCCTCGTGCCCGGTGATGAGCGAGATGATGGAGGAAGTGTTGGTGCTCACTGCTGTGGGAAAACTCGTGGGTTTTGGGGAAGAGAAGGATGGGAATCAGCTCCCTGTTCCAGGCAAGCCTGCCTTGGGGGACTGACACCATCAGCACAGATAAAGGAGGGGGTGGGCCTCCCAGGGATATAAACCCACCCCGCTGAGCCGGCAGCGTTGGAGCTGCAGGTCCTGGCAGGGTAAGGAGAGGGGATTTCACTGCCCTGGTGCTCATCAGGCAGCTCAGGGCACGGGGGGAAAGCTGCAGGTCCTGAGCTGCTCCAGCAGCCCCAGGCAGGATGAGCCACTGCGTCCCTGGCAAGCCCCACATCCCAAAACTGGGATACAGAACCTTTGGGATGCCCTGGGTGATCCCTCCCAGCGCTGGGCACCCACAGTGACACAAATGTCACCTGAGGCATCGCCCAGCTGGCTCCATGTCCCTGGTGGGACCTACAGACCCTTCTGTCCTGCCCCTGGATCGTCACCTGTCCTTATTCCCTCTCCAGGGCAGTCCCAGGATGAGGAATCTCCTCCTTGCCGTGCTCCTGGCTTGTGGTAAGTGCCCTGCTGTCCCCGGCCAGGCCGGAATCCACCAACAAACCCCGAGCCTTGGTGCACAGTTCAGGGTTTGTTTGAATCTGGCAGTTTCTCTCTAGTGCTTTGTGTGGAACTGCTGCAGTCCTGGGGAGCTTGGTGATGGGGAGGCTTTGGGATGCTGAGATCCATGTTTGTTTTGGGAGGTCCTGGAGCCTCTTGTCACCTTTCCTGCCTGTGCCAAGCCCGTGGCTGATCCTGGTGACAGGGGATTGCAGTTTGCAGCACGGCAGAGCCAGTCCAGAGGGCAAAATATCTTGTGCTAGACCAAATCCAGACGCTGTAAAAGCCAGACTGAAAAAGACCTGGCACAGGGTGCCCAGAGCAGCTGTGGCTGCCCCAGTCCTGGAAGTCCAAGGCCAGGTTGGAAGGGGCTTGGAGCAACCTGGGATAGTGGAAGCTGTCCCTGCCCGTGGCAACAGAACAAGAAAGGCTCTGAGGTTCCTCCCAGCCCAAACCGTTCCTTGATTCTGTGATTCCATAACTCTGGAGGAGAGGATAAAGCTTCTCATGGTTCAAATCCTGGAAGTGCACACTTCCAGCAGTGCCAGCCCGGGTTAATGCCCCTGCCCGGGTTAATGCCCCTGCCTGGTGCAAGGCTCAGGGAATGCCCCGGGCTCCCCGCTCAGCCCATCCTGTGCCCCGCAGGGCTGCTCCCGGCCAGCACCAGCGTCCTGCAGCTGGAGAGGATGATCAGGGCTGCCACGGGCAGGAGCGCCCTGCTGTCCTACAGCTGGTACGGCTGTTTCTGCGGCATCGGGGGCTCCGGGACCCCCGTGGATGCCACCGACCGGTGAGTACCCCGGACAGCCTCATGCTCCCAGCCCCGGCTCCCCGAAATTCCCCCGCTGGCATCGTCCCAGCACTGGGCTCGGGTGCTTTACACCGTTCCGCGCTGTTGCCTCGCCGCCTCCTCTTCCCGCTCGCCTTCAATCTGAGGCAGGCCCTTCCCCTGCCCCCAGGTGCGGCCAGGGAGGGTTTGGGGGCCGCAGTTTGATGTGATGTCCCCGCAGGTGCTGCCAAGCCCACGACTGCTGCTACAGGAGGCTGAGGGAGGGCAGCTGCAGCCCCCTGACCACCCCGTACAGCTTCAGCTCCAGCGACGGGCACGTCTCCTGCAGTGAGTTCCGAGCAGGCACACGGGGGAGCGTCCCCTGCCCGGATCCCGGGATTATCCAGCGAGAATTAACCGGGCACTGAGGGTGCGGGCAGGGTGGGGAGGGCAAGCCCCGGGACACGCCGCTCCTTCCCCTTCCCCGCGGTGGCTCCGGCAGGGAAAGGCGCCGCAGGGCTCCGTGTTTGCCTCCCTCCCCGCAGGCAGCGAGCAGAGCTGGTGCGAGAGGGAGACCTGCCTGTGCGACACCGCGGTGGCTTCGTGCTTCGCCAGCACCCTGCACTCCTACAACGACTCCTACCGCTTCTACTTCAAGCTCAAATGCCAAGGAAACAAGCTCCAGTGCTGAGGAGGGGGAATCTGCGCACAAATTCCAGATTTTGGCCGGGTTTCCCCAGCAAGAAGAGCCTGGGCTGGAGGCTCAGAAGAGGGAGAGCCCCCGAGGCTCCCCGTGAGGTGCTGCTCAGGGGGAGAAGGGCACGCACACCACGGAGGGAGAGCCACCAGTTCCTGGAAAGACACAGCAGCTTCCTCTTTCTTGTGCCTTCCTCCTCTCCTGATTTCATTTCCCAGCAAAGAGAATAAAGAGATGCAATAAAAGGGATGCAAACTGGTTCTCCGTGGTATTTCTCTGTAAGGGTTGTTGAGTTTGGGGAGCACCTCTGCATCCCACACCTCAGCCACACCGTTTGCCCGACACCCCAACATTTCCATGGTCCTGTCAGGGCTGCAATTCACACATCTATCCCAGTGTGGAGTAATGAGTTTGGGGAACAGGTTGCCCAGAGAAGCTGTGATGCCCCAGGATCCCTGGAAGTGTCCCAGGCCAGGTTGGACAGGGCTGGGAGCAGCCTGGGACAGTGGAAGGTGTCCTTGCCCATGGCAGGGGGGCACTGGGTGAGCTTTAAGATCCCTTCCAGCCCAAACCAATCTGGGTTTCTACAAATTTCTAATTCCTAGCTCAGAAGCCACATCCAAACAGCTTTGTGAGAAACACTACCAACAAGAGGCTTCACATCACAGTGAGTTTTAAGTTGTAAATAATTTTTCTGTCCCTCTTGTCCAGAGTCAGGACAACTTGAAGCACAGGGAGAAGCTCACAGGAGTATCCCCAGTATCTTCTGGGATGTTTGGCTTCTGGCACATGAGGATTTTACTAGCAATGACACAACTGCTCTTTTATATCTATTTCCTGCTATAAACAATTCCATACAACGCATTTCACAGAAACACATCTTCTTATGCAAACAGACTAAAAGCAGGAGTACCTAAAAAGCATGAGTACCTAAATTAATTGCAAATGATTAATGAGACAGTAATTAGGCTGAGGAGCATTAATGGGCTATGTGCAATTCAGATAAGCACAAGGCACATGCCAGCCAGGGAGCATCACTCGTGACACCAGAGACACCAAAGTGGAGCTGGAGTCAGGGCTTGGCTGAAACTTTGTCAGTGGAGGACAAGAAGAAACTGTTTTTCCAGCAGGTTAAGACAAAAGACACAGATCGCCTGCCTTCCTTAATGTCCCTCCCAAACCAAATCAGTCTGGCCATGATTCTTGGAAATAAGGGTTAAATCATCCACAGGGGAAGGAACATGTCAAGGTCTTGACCACTTACATTATGCAGGTGCTAATTTAGGGGAGCAGCTGATGACTGAATGGTTGATGCACAAGGGCAAAATGTGGGGGTGAAAAATCACAAGCAGAGAAATAAAGGGAAGTTGCACTTTCTCACCTCAGAATATTCATTTTGCTTCTGTTTTCTCATGGTGAGTGAGGGTGTAATCATCCAGTGTCTGCCCAGCCTCGTGTCTCTGGGAACTGCACATTTAGAGATGTTTTCAGTGTTGCCCATAGACTTTTCCCAAAGAAGTGATAACTCTCCTTGAACCCCTTCCACCTCCTTGAAACCCCCAAACTTGCAGTGTCCATGCCCAGTCTGAACTAGAGCTGCTCCTTCCTCCTTGATGCAGCTCCTCAGTGCTGGGAAGGGCAGAGGAGAAGGGTCTTGGGCATCTCTGACCAAGGCAGAGTTTGTTTGCTTCCTCCTCGAGCTGGAAGTGACGCCGCTTTTCCACCTCATCCTACCCAGCACCCATGCATGGGGTCCAGAGCTGAGGCTTTAGGGGATTTTTCATATTCCTTGGAAGGGGGAAGGGTTCCTTCTCCTTTACAGGGAAGCCCAGTCAGCAAGATTTGGGTTGAAGGAGCCCCAGGCAGATGGCAGCAAACTATATAAAGCAAGCCCGGTTGGCTGCTGGGCACTGCAAGCCAGCATGGCTCTCCCAAGGTAGGTGGGGATGGAGGATTGATTTCCTTCTTTTCCTTCCTTTCCTCCTTTCACCAGAAGCTGCGCTGCAAGTGAGGAGCGAGTGCCATGCTGGGGAAGCAGGATTGAAGGAGCTGCTGCCTGAGACACCAGCCCAGAAGAGCAGCGCGTGCAGCCTTTGAGGGCTGAACATTGCTTCCATTTTTCTCCCTTTCTCCTGATTTTGCTTTTTCCCACCCTCTCCCATCTGATTCCCATCCCTGGCACTTTGTGCTGAAACAAGGGGCACATCCTCACCCCCTCCCTGCCCCTAGTCCCTGGAGAGAGGAGAACCTCTGCTCCTGGATGATGAGGAAAGAAAGAAGAAGGTGGTTGGTATAACAGAGAATGGTTTGGTTTCCTCCCTCAGAGCTGTCAGATGGATGAATGCCCTCCTCGGCCTCTCGGTGCTGTTGGTGTGGGGTAAGGCTCCTCTCTCAGTCCCAGGGCTCTCTGTGCAGTTACACCCATTGAAATCAGGCTGGTGAATTCTTCCCTTCTCCCCATCACCAGCTCTCCCAGACATGCAACAACACTCCCGTGCCAAGCTGGGAACACATTTCCTCTCCATTGCATTATAATTTCTAAGACATCACCACCCCGCTGCCAATCTGGGGGCTGGAGGGATGGAGCTGCTGATTGGGGGGCAGGGAATCAGCGTGATCTCCCTGATCTGCCCCCTCCAGCCTTGTCCCCAGCCCACGGGAGCCTCTTGGAGCTGCATCAGATGATCTCAAAGGTGACAGGGAGAAATGCTTTTCTGCATTACGGCTTCTACGGCTGCTACTGCGGCCTGGGGGGCAAGGGGCAGCCCAAGGATGACACAGACAGGTGAGAATTCACTTTAAAACCCCCTTCCCAGACACCTTCTTGAATATTTTTAAATTTCTAGCATGAGGGGGGAGAAAACTCCATCCCCAAAGCTTCAATCTCCTCTGCAGATGCTGTCAGCTGCATGACATTTGCTACCGAAACCTCCTGGAGCACCACTGTAATGCCAAGACACGGCTCTACCGCTACAGCTGGCGCCGTGGCAGGCTCTCCTGCGGTGAGTAGGGCTCTGGAAAAGGGGGTGTCACCCCCCTAAAGCTGGGGCTGATCCTGGCTCCCCTCGTCCCGCAGGAGAGGGCTCCCGGTGCAGCTACTTGTCCTGCGAGTGCGACCGCAGCCTGGCGCTGTGCCTGAGGAGGAGCGCGGGCAGCTACAGCAAACTCTACCAGTTCTACCCCAAGAAGCGCTGCTGACCATGGCAGGGAGCGGGGATGCGGGCCCGGGGCGTGCGCGGGTCGACACCGCCATCGCCCCTCATCCCTGCCCGTGCTGACCGCACCGGAGCGGCCGGAGCTTAAATAAAGGCAGAAATAAACAATGTTCTTGTTCTCGTCCTCTGAGAGCTGCTGCTGCTGCTGGGCAGGGAGAGAAATCCCCGTAAATAATCAGCGTCTTCCCAAAACTTTCCAAGAACTCGGGCTCGGCCCCTGCGTCACCCGAGGCTGCAGCCCACGGGGAGAGGGGGGCTGGCCGGGGGGAAGGGGCGTAGCAGTCCCTGCGTTTGGGACAGACGAGTTCTTTTGGAGCTTCCAGTTGGAGCTCGCGGGCTGGACACGGAGGGCAGGCTCGCCCCGGGAGGACAGACTGACAGCGAGGAGGATCCTCGGTGAGCAGCTCCCCCCTCCTCACCCCGCTGCTGTGGAGAGAAAAACACAGGGAGAGGTTGGGAGGAGGCAGCGGGAGCGGCCCGCGCCTGCAGGAAAAGGAAAGGAAAGGGAAAGGAAAGGCAGCTGGGAGGCTGCAGTGAGCGGGGAGAGGTGCCCCGGGTGCCAAAAGCGGGGGAAGGGAGGTGAGAAATGCTGGAGGGGTGGGACAGGGGCTGGGGGATGCTCAGGTGGTGGGGCAGCTTCAGAAACCCCCCTGCTGGCCGAGAGGCAGCAGCACTGATGGGAGAGGGCACAGCTGCTTTCCTCCCTCCAGATGTTGAGGGTTGATCCGATTTAAAGGAAGTTTCTCACGGCAGCTCCTGTCAAACCGGCCGCACTGCCCGGCTGACCCTGTGCCCTGTTTCTCCTCCCAGGCCCAGGTGAGAGGAAGATGAAGGTCCTGCTGGTGCTGACGATACTGTTTGCCTGCAGTAAGTGCATCCCCGACCCACAGGCTCATCCCCAAACTCCTGTGCACTCCTCAGGGAGACTCCCAGCAAAGTTTCCTTCCTTCCCCAGTTCTCAGGCCTATTTCTGCACATAACTTACCAAAAAATAATCACATTTCACGGTCACTCTAGGTGTGTTCACAGCTCACGGGAAGCACCCACGCACGTTCACCCCGGGACTCGAGGGAAGCACCGTAGGAAACCTGACTGCCCATGGATGCTACTCGGGATGGGGCACCTCGAGGGCTTCGGTGGATCGGTACAGGCAACGCTGCCCCCGAGGGCTAACCCTGGTTCCAGGGAGCTAACGCTGGCCCCGGGTAACCCCGGGGCTCTGCACAACCCCAGCAGCTCCCCCTGAAGCTTTGTAAAACGCAGCCCAGGCGCTTGGCAGCAGCAGGAAGGAATCAGCTTTCCGGGAAGCAGGGAAAGTGAGGCAGTGCTCACCCCTAATTCCATCCCGGGGTCAGCAGGGTGGTGCCAGCGACTGGCACCGTGGGATGGCTCCGTGGGATGGCACCAGCGGAGAGGGACGGTCCTGAAGCCGGGATGTGGGGCAGGGCTTGGCGGGGAGGCAGGGGCTTGGCGTGGGGCAGGGCAGAGACGCTTCTGTGCCATCCACAGCAGCAGGACGGCTGCAGAGCTGGCGGCTCCTCCCGCCCGGCTGGCAGAGCCTGTGCCAGGCGGGGCAGAAGCAGCCGCTGCCACATTCCCCACGAGCCCAGGCTCTCCTCCTCCCGCAGGTGCTGCCTGCTCCGAGCCTGCTGCTACGCCAGGCTGGCGGAGCGGCGCTGCCGCCTGGGACCCGTCCAGCCCGTCCCCGCGGCCCGGGCAGGGATCCCCACCTGCAGTGAGTGCTGGCCCCGGGGCTCGGGGCTCCCCTTTCCGCACCGTCCCCTCTTTGGGGGCCGCCCCGGGGCTCCCGGGCAGGTCTCAGGCGCTGTCGGTCCCCGCAGGGTCGGGGACGTGGTGCCAGCGAGGCGCCTGCAGGTGCGAGCGGGCGGCGCGACTGTGCCGGGCTCAGCTCGGCCGGGCTCAGCTCCGCCGCCGCGCCCGGTGCCGGGGACGAGCCGGGCGCTGCTGAAGCAAAAACTCCCTTGGCAAAAGCATCTCCGGGCTGATCCGGCGCTTCCCAGCCCTGGCGAGTCTCCTCCTTTCGGGGCTTTTTGGCTTCGAGGACAACGAGCCTCCTCCGGTCAAGTCGCGTCACGGGATGCGAGGAGGGGGAGCAGCGCTGACGTGATGTTCCAGCACAGCAAAACAAGGGAGGAGTGGACACCTGCCCCTGGTCCCGGTGAGGGCCGGGATGGGAAGGGTCCCCCGTGGCAGCCTGTGCGCTCCTCCGCTTCCTGCTTCACAGCAAATCCCCTCCCGTTGCTCCAAAATAAAACCAGAGAGCCCAAAGCAGCGGTTCCCGGCGTGCCGTGACTCAGCCGAGCCCTGCGCCCAGCCCTCACCTCGCAGACGGGCTTGCCGTGGAAGTACTCAGCAAAAATGACACCTGAGAGGTGACACAACTCACCCTCAACTGCCCCAAGTTAGCTCTAAACCTCCAGGCTCCGAAAATTTCCAGTTTTTCTGAGGGGGGAGAGGTGGAAGCTGGTGGAAGGGCTGGGGGCAGGCACGACGGTGTGGGAGGGCCGGGCTTGGATTCGATGACCCTGGTGGGTCCCTTCCAGCTCGGGATATTCTGTGATCCCCTAAATCTCTGCTGTGACTGGACAGCCGGAGCTTGCCTCACACCCAGTGCTGAGCAAAACAGAGTTCTCACCAGAAAAGAATGTTTTGGCCCAATTCTGCAAGAACCCCGAGCACATCCCTTAGGAAAGGGCAGTTCAGGCAGTGGCTGCTTCTCCCCACTTCAGCATCCCCAGATTTTGTGCCTTAGGGTGTTGACCCCAGCAGGTCTCTGTGCTCCAAACCACCTTATTAGAGGGGCTCAGCAATGAAATAAAGCCACAGAAACAACAATGAAACTTTGTTTCCTCAGGGGCTGATGCCCAGCTGGAATTCCCACCCCGGATTGCCCCGTAGCTGAAATCAGTGGCACCAGGGAATAGCCCTGAATCAGCTTCTGCCGCCCTCCTGCAGCCGTGTGGAACCCTGGGGAGATGAGGAAGGAGCTGATGATTGCAGGGCATAAACCAAGCATCAAATCCTCACCGAGAGGATGCATAACCCAGAGAGACTGCAGGCTGGGATAAACTGAATCACACTCACCCTTTGTAAATTGTGGGGGAATTTTAACCATCCATGAATTTTCCTGCTTGGACATCCAGCTGTACAAATCCATTCATACAAATCCTCCAAGTGCTGATGTTTTGGCTCAGATACTGCACCTCCCCGGAGCATTGCAGTAAACTGGGCTGCAAGAGTTGAGGTTTTCATACTGTGAAACAAACCCCACAGCTTCCCAGGAGGCATTTGGCTTTGAGGGGGGCTCATTTCCCATTTGGAGAAGGGATCCTGCAAACCTGCCACAGGTAGAGAGGCTGGGGTGGAGAGGCTTTCAGTGGAGCTCAGCCAGTTTGATGGACAAGAATATCCCATATTCCTGTGATAAAACTGGTAGTGGACTTGGAGAATCCTGAATTATGGCAAATCCTGGTTTAGCCAATTAACACCATCCCAGGGGACTACTTAAATTAGCCCAGAGAGCTGATGGAGCAAAGGGCCCATGGCAGAGGGGGAAGAGATTTTGCTGAGCTGAGTTCCCTGCTCTCAGCATCTCTCTGATTCCCACACAAGTCACATCCTTGTTCCCTGCCTCAGTTTCCCCACCAGCCCAGGGGGGATTTCCGCCCCTGCCTCAATGCCTGCCCATGCTGGGGTTCCTCAAAAAGCACCACAGAGCAGCTCCAATCTCTGCCAGAAGATATCTGCTAAATGATTGTTCTGTACCACCAATTTAATCAGGGATTCTCCCTGAGCAAATGACACAAGCTGCCTCTTTCCTCCACCTTCCATCATACATCACTTGCATTTTTTCTTCCCTGCCACTTCCCTTATTTTGCTTCTAAATAAAGGTGAACCACAAACCTCATGCCACAAGGTATGTGAGAGCAAAACACAGTGCCCAGCACACATGGGGAGAGGGATGGAGCATCCCCACACGCAGAGGGGTCACCTGGGCACTGAGAAAGCCCCAAGAAAAGCCAAGAAAACCACCAAACGTGGCCTCTGCTCAGCTCTGTCTCCAACCACAGCCATTCTGGAGACCACGGGCTCTTCTTCCACTCCCAGTGTTGCATCTCACCCATTCTGCTGGCAAGGGGAGGATACTCTGCACTGCCCAGGTAAGTCAGGATCCAAACAGCAAGGCACAGAACAGTGTTTTCTACCAAGACATCAAAAAACTGTCATCCAGGGAGAAAGTGGATCATGGAATCAGAGACTCCTCAGACAGTCTCAGTCCACCCCCTGCCCTGGGCAGGGACACTTTGTACTGTTAAGTGGTTCCTGTTCTCCCTCAAATTGTCTCGTTTTGCTCAGGGAAGCACAGGGAATGCTGAGACACCCAGAGCCATGCACGGACTCCACCCCAGGCTGCCCCACACATCCAAAACCTGCCAAGACTCCACCCTATAAGGCATCCCACAGCCGGGGCCTCCCGCAGTGCCAGAGCTGCACAGCAGCGGGACCAGCGTGGGGAGGATTGTCAATATTTGCCCACTTTGGGCTCTCCGGAGGAGGGGCCCTGCTGAGGGTGCAGAGCCATAAAAGGTGTGACCAGCAGCACCTCAGGCTCACCAAACCCCGGAGCTGCCACCACCAGAATGAAGCTCCTGTCGCTGCTGCTCTTCTGTGAGTACCCCCCACCAGCTCCCAGATCCTGTCCACAGACAGATGGGGAGGGTGAAATGCTCTTTTTTCTTGGGGAAAGGTGGGATGGGAGGCTGCTTCTCGTGGTGCCCCTAACCCCCCTTCTCCAGTCCTAGGACTGGCCCTTGCCAGCTGCAACTTGGCCCAGTTTGGACTGATGATTAAGCAGAAGACCGGGAGATCTCCGCTGGCTTACAACGGATACGGCTGTTACTGCGGCTGGGGGGGCTCCAAGCAGCCCGTGGATGCCACTGACAGGTACACTGGGATGTGGGGAGGGCAGAGCAGCTGCCCCAGCCCCCCTCACCTCCCTGGGTACAGCCTGTGGAATCCTGTTCCTGCGCCTGGGGGTGGAAATAGAAATGAGAAAATTGTTGCTCGTCCTTAAAGCCTCTTCGGAAGTGGTTAGGCAGCAGCAGCCCAGTAAAGATGCGTGTTGTTGATGTTCTATCGTATTGTCCCAAATTTCCCCTGCCCTCACCTTGACTCTCCTGTCCCCAGGTGCTGCCACGCCCATGACTGCTGCTACAAGAAATTGGTTTCCTCCGGCTGCAGCCCCAAAACGGCCACCTACAAATACACCTTCCGAAGAAACCAAATAACCTGCGGTGAGAGCGGGGCGGGGGCAGAGCTGGGAGCAGGGAGGAACAGCCACCCACACCCTTGGGGAGCTTCACTTCCAAGATGCCCTTCAGACCATCCTGGCCTGGAAACCACACACAGTGAAGTGGGTGGAAAGGCAGGGAAGGTGCCAGGAATAAGGCAAATAAGTATCTGCTGGATTATGGGGAAGTTTAGAGCTTGGGGACTTCTCTGAGGAGGGGCCTGGTCCTTCCCAAGGGGCCAAACACCAAGGGTTTGAGATGACCCTCCCATCCTGGGTGGGGAACTGGCACAGCCCTGATTCCCCCAGAGCAAACTCCTTGTTCCATGGACCAAGGCAAAGCCCGTCCCAGTGATCCGGGCAAATACCCCCAAGCACACCAGAGAGAAAGGGAAGTAAATGTTCCCTCCAGGGCCAGGTATCTCCACACCTCAGACATGAGAGCACCCAAACTCCACAGAGGGGCTGTGCATGCTGTGGGGACGGTCAGAAAACACCCCCTGACCCTCACACCCTTCACCTGCCTCCATCCTCCCCAATTTTCTTCCAGGGACTGGGAACTCCTGCCAGAAGCGGACCTGTGCGTGTGACAAGAAGGCGGTGGATTGCTTCCAGAGGGCAGCCAGGTCCTACCGCAGGTCCTACGACAACTACCCCAGATCCAAGTGCAAGGGCAGAACACCCTCCTGCTGAACACTGGGGCTCCAAACCTGACACAAACCATCACCCCTGGGGGTTCTGCCTTCCCTGTGGCCACGCAGGACACGGCACAGCCCTGGGGCACCGAAGAGGTGCCCAGCACCTTTCCCCAGAGCCTTAGCACAGGGAAAACCTGCTTCCTGTGGTTAAATAACTCATAAAAATGAGGTAAATCTTGCAAATAAAGATATGTTTTTAAATTGTGACCAGTGTTGTGTTTTGGAAATCAGTGGTGGAAGGGGTGGGTAACATCCTGGAGCTTGAGGGCTGATTTTTTGAAGCCATGTTCCCTCCTGCACACATTTTTTTCTTAAAAATGACCAGAAGTGACATTTTTAGCAGCTGATATGTAAATCTTAAGAGCTCCAGAGAACAAAAAAGCCCACAGAAGCAGCAAGTGGCTGCTGCACCCCAACCCCAAAGCAGGCTCCAAGCCCAGCTTCTCTCCAGGAACTCAGCCTCAATCCACAATCCAGCCCCATCCCACTTCTAATGACTGTTTAAGCAATTAATACTCACTGAAGGCACGGGGAGCTCAGTGGTGAGGTCTCAGAGGTTTGGGTGGCTCTTTCTTGCAGGCAGACACCTCCTCAGGCTGCAGCTCCATGCAGCTCCCTCATCCCACACCACAGCTAAACACAATCCCAATTAGCCCTAATTACCTCTAATGAGCCTGGGCTGGCTGTACCCTGGCCTCGATGGAGGCACCTCCACCTGTAATGCTGCCTCTGGAGATTACAGATCTGCCTAAAATAAAGGAGATTTCAGGGTAATTTATTTGTTTCCACATCAGTGCTGAGGGCTCCTGCCTGACTTGGTGCTAAATGTTTCATTACAAGCAACACCACCCCTACCTCATGTTCCTACAATAAATGTGGTTTCTTTATAACCCCAAACCATTCATTTGTTCTCATTTTCTACAGCCAGTAAGGACTCTAGAAGCTGAGACAGAGCCTACACTGCCTTCGAAGGCTGGTGCCTGCCCAGGAAGCTCCAAGGAACCACTCCACTGCTCAACACCAGCACAAACCATCTTCCTTTCATCCAACACTGGATTATGGATTGTTCTTCGTGCCCAATTTCACCCCCTTTCTGCAGTTCCCGAAGCTCTGCAGACATGGAGACCACGGGTGACGTGGCAAAGCTGTGAGATGAACCAGAAGGCAGCTCCTAAGCAGGAAAAGGGACAGGAGACAGAGCAGCACAGGCAGAAAACCCTTCCCATACACAGGCATGCTTATGGAGGTCAGCCAGAACCTGCCTAAATGCTTAAACTTCCAGATCGACTCAATTCCTGACCTGCAGGGGCAGGATTTGGGAAAATAAGTCCAGGGAAGATGATGGTGGGAAATAGGTTGCAGGGAAAGTGGCTTTCTACATCCTCCTGCTGCGTGTTTGCCCTTGAGAGGCTCCCAGTGACCCTGCTGCAGAGACAGCCCAAACACCCTCAAATTTGTCAGCCAGCAGCTCAGAACAAACAGTCATCCTCCTCAAACCCCAAGGGAATATCCAGTGCTTATTGTCTGTCCTTGGCTCGTGGATTACGGAGCACTCAGCTCCACCAAGAAATAAACACACACCATGTATGAATCATGGGTTGTTCTCCTCTTGTTCCTTGCCTCCCTTCCTCCTCCCAGGAAAATCCAAGACCTGTTTACAAAGCAAATTCACTGCATAAACTGAGTTCTGTGAAAGATGTTGCACAAAGATTCTCTAGGAAAAAAAAATACATTGGGAAGGTGGAAATTTCAACAGGAAAACGTGAGACAGACAGACAAAATCAGTTTGGATTCCAAACATTTTTGGATATGGAATGACTGTGCAGGCACAAAGCTACCCTGGCAAGATAAAGGAAATTTGGCTGGTTTGTCAAGATCTATGAACCCAGCACATTAGGAGTGTTTTAATTACACTTGGAAATGAAAGCATTTTCAGCCCCAGATTTTGTTCCAGGTGTCAGAGGCCACGAGCTGTGGGCCAGTCTCTCCCTCTGCTGTTTGTGCTGCTGTTGCAGACCCCCCTCTCATCCTGCACACGATGGGGTGAGGTTGGAGTTCCCTCCTCAGCCTCCAGCACAACTCCCTTCACAGCTCTCAGGCTCCAGCCAACAACAAATCTCTTATCAGCTCTGGCTCCAGAGGACAAAACCCCAATTCATTAAGATCAAACCTTTTATTCACCGTGCACAACTGCAAATCCTTATCTTTTCAAACCTGCAGAACACACTTGCCTTTCAGACCAAAATACAGGGCAGGACACAGGTGACACAGCCACCTACACTGCCTTGCCAAAGCTGCTGCCACAACTCCTCATCCCCTGAAGGAACTTGCATTTTCTCCCCACTAAGCTGTGGCTCAACTCTCTTTCCACTACTGTAAAAATTACTGTCTTGGAGAAAAAGGAATTCCTACATCACCAGATCTTCCAGGAGAGCTCTTTTCTTTTTATTCTTCAAGTAACAGCAGCAGAGCACAGCAAGTACCAGCCCAACTCTCCACAGTTCAGTATAAAAAAATCTATTTATATCTCCATTCTGATTTATAAACTTTAAAGCACAGACATATCTTTCAAATGTGACACTCCTTACTTTTAAAAAATCCCTCTCACCTCTGCCCTGGCTGATGAGGTGTCTCCTGTGTGTAGGAGGAGTGTGCTTTCTTCAAGCTTAGTGCTTGTTACAAGCCCAAAAACCTGAGTGGAACTGAAACACTCTGAGCCATAAATCAAAGGCTGAGTCCCCCAGTCCTTTCACCTCGATCCAAATTCTCAGTCCTACAGTGGAAAACATCACAGGAGTCAAGCTGTACTACCTACTTAGTGACCTCACCAAAATGGAATTTAAGATGAAAAAAATCCTGCCCTGAAAAACGCTTGATTTATGAAGTGAAACAGGCAGGTTTCCCAGAGATCACTGCTGCTTGGAAGCTTCTTCCCAGGACTCTTGGTCCTTTGGCTACACTAATTTCATTTGGAGAGTGACACCTATCCAGCTCCTGGCTTGGACTAAAGCCCTGGAGTAGCCCAGAAACTCTGGAACAGGACAAAGGGGATGAGATTTTGGTGCCCAAGTAAAAACACTCACCAGAAACTTCAAGCCTTTTCCTGTCACGTTTTATCAGATCAGAAGAATCAGCTCTGCATTCTCATGAGTCCACTGGGATTATTGTTTTGGGTGGGTTTTTTTCCCTCTACAGGTCTCAAAGGAGCTGAACCCAAACCTCAGCAAGCGTGGATGCAGCAATCCCCATCTCCCTCCATGTATTCATCACTTCTGAACCAGCCCAGTGCAATGCCAGCAGTTGTAGTGAGATTAAAATTGTCATTCCTGCGTGGCAAACAAAAGAGGAATGTTGTGTTTGAGACAGTGCTGGCTGACACACTTTGCTTTGGAAAAGGATTCTGGGATCTGTTCCCTTACTTTATTTGAATTTAAATAGAAAAAGACCCACCAGAGATATTCCTGAGCTGAGATTTGTTAAGCTTTCCCTGACAGCAAGGTAAAATAATATGCTCCTCCAGGCATAACCAAATAAAAGAAGAGAAAAAAAACCAAACAGGCACATCAAGATATGTCAAAATAAATCTGACACCGTTGTGTGAAGAAAAGGTTCTCACTTTCATCTAACTCCAAGATTACAGACCCAAGTCTCTATTTCCTGTTAAGTTTAAACAACTCTTCTCACCCCAGGCTGCTGCAGAATCAATGAGCAATTGTCCTCCTCACAAGCAAAGGAAGAGGAAGTTCTCTCGTGCTTGGAAACCCCAGCAGAGATGGATTTCAAGATAACCATGGGTGCCTGGGAATTCTCCCGGGGGGATTTTGTCTTCCCCAGGTTTATTTGCTTTTCTCAGCAGAGCACTGAGTCATATGTTGAGGGCTGCCATGGCCCTCACCAGGGTGACGTGGTTGGCCGGGTCTGTCTCTGTGCTGGTGTCTGCACTGTCCCTCTTGGTGGCCAGGACCTTCTGCCGGTGCCTCTCCTCCTGCCGCTTCTTCTTCTCCAGCCGCTGCTGCTCCTTCCTTTGCTTCTTGGCTGCCTGAAAGGGAAGGATGAAAACACAAAGCTCAAACCACACGTTGTGCTCAGCTGGGCAAAAGTAATAAAGGAGACAAGCAGCTGCCAGAGGACATTCCTAACTATTTATCAGGACTATTCTGAGCTGTTTTGGGAAGAGTACCGCATGTCACCAGGAAATGTTTGTGGCACAGCAGTCACAGCTGCAGCAGTGACAAAATGCAGTGAGCAGGAGCTGTTTTTACTGAAAGGAAAAGAGAGTTGCTGAGTAAGCAATGCTAAGGCATCCCCCAATCACTGAAGGGTGCTCACGCTGCTGCCAAACCCTCACACACCTTTGGGTTTCTGCCGGGTCGCTTCTCTTCCCTGGATCCAGCTTGTCCCTTGTCGCTTTCTGCTTCACCTTGATGCAAGCTCTGATTTCCAAAGATTCTTGAACCAGTTCCATTCTCTTCCCACAGTGTCCCGCTGCAGGATTTCTGCTCCATGCCCAGGGGCTCCTGCTGCTCCTCAGTACCTGCCAACAGCAGAGGATTCCTCAGACATGCTCTATCCAGGAGCTGTCACACTGTCAGCCAATCCCTTTTCCCACAAGTGCTGGGGTTTTTTGGAAGCTGGATTGAAGCTGCCCTCACTAACAACCTTCCCAAGCACAGAAGGCTGAGGTGGCAGCACACAAACCCCACCTGCCCTGCTGCTGTCCCCAACACCAACATCACCCAAAGCCCCAGGTGACAAACTGTGCACTCACCCATTTCTTCCCCTTCCTTCACCTGCAAGAGGGCAAATATTGCAGATTCCACGTTGTAGTCCTCCACTTCCAGAACATGGCTTACCAAATCAATGTCCTGTCCACAGGAGGGGAAGGAGAACACTGAAGGAGTTCAAATTTCTGACCTACATTTGCTTAACACCACCTGCACCACTGAGAGGGGGTTGCTGCTTTTTATGATCATTGGTCTGTGCTTCATTTCTGAAAGGATGAGGGGGCAAACCTTAAATTCCTGAAGATATCAGAATAAAGGAATACACTGTTTTCAGTGTAAGTTTCCCTCTCAGCCCTTTCTGTTCTAGGCACCTGCACAGTGCCAACAGCCAAGTCACAGATCACCCAGTTATCTGGGATCCTCAATACCCCCACAGGGTTTCAGAACTTACAGGATTTGTTTCCAAGTGAATTTTATGAGAGCTGAAAGACAAACCTTCCAAAATTATTAGGCACCCACAAAAATGTTGGTACCTCACCTGCATTTAAGGGCTGATTCTAGGATGGGATGCACCCTGACTGATGGCTGTGACACTCAAGTTTGTACAAGATGAGTGTTTTTTAGAGTTTTTCCCAGGACTAGTTCCATGTATCGAGGAGGTTTGAACATTAAGCACAGAAAGGCTCCTCCATACTTACTGAACACCCAGTTGCGTTGCAAACTTTTTGTACAGCATCTTCCACATCCACTTCAGTCTCATCTTCAGAGCTGCCCTTCTGTGGCTTCACTTCCTCTGCCTTATTCAAATCGTTCTTGCAAAGCATCTGAAGAAGAGCAAAGCCCAGCAGATCACACAAGCATGCGATCCAAAAGAGTCTGACATCCTAACAAAAGTAATTATCGTGGCACACTTTTCTTGGGAACACCCCATGTTAAACCATCCTGGAAACTGTAACTTCCACCATCACTGAGAGCTTCCCACATCTCCTGCACTGCTGAACAAACTCCAGTGCACTACAACATCATGAATCACAATAAACGAGCTTTTAAATGGATTATTTTTAATACAATACCACACCTCAGCTGTGTGCAGGGAACCTCAAGCACAGCACAATTACTCCTCAACATCAAAAAGGGAGATACGAAGAGGACAACTACATCCAGCTGTTGCATTTCCAGCTCTTTCCTCCCTTCCCCGTGTTTTTCCATTTGAGGTGCATGACTACATCATTTAGATGAGGTTGCTTCCAGACAGCCCACATCACATCACAGCTCTGGATTCTTTTCCAGCCCAGAGGCTGCAATCCTCCTTCACAGCCCCTCCAGGGAGAGCCAGCAGCACGGGCTACAATGACCTCAGCGCTTTGCTCTCCCAGCACAAGAGACACACAGCTCTTCCCTCCATCCCAAAGGAGACTGGCAATCAAGTGGCAGCACTCCTCAGCTCTGTTTGTCACCCAGAGCTGCCTCACTCTGTCCCAGCCCACCTCCATCCGCAGGCAGGCCGGAGCCTCCGAGTCGTCGCTGATCCTGCGGACGCTGTCGTAGTGCTCCCCGTGCCTGTAGGCGATGTGCAGCTCCCTGGCATCGCTCCTGTCTGTGCCACGGATCTCAACAAAACAAACAAACTGCAAGTGAGGGCTTGGAACCCACCTCAGCACCGGATTTTTCACAGCATTCGTTTTTAGCAATGGCAATCACCATGAAGGAAGCAAGCGCGTGGCTGCTGCAGCATTTGAAACGGGAGGAGGAGAAGGTTTGAAAGCCAGATGTAAAATATTGGGCAGTTACATCAGAACAAACAAAATGTGGAATGAAAATACTTTTGTGGAAAGCTCAGAACTATTTCCTGAACTTTACACAGGAGCTATCAGTTTTCTGATCATCTTCCCAGAATGGACTTCACTAAGAGCTCCCAGGGAATGTACTGTGTCATTTTACCCTCAAATATGAGGGAACAGAGGCCATTCAAGTGACAGCAACAGTGGAAACAGTCACTTAAAGTAAATTTTGATCAGCAGCTGGGACAAGATGCTGTTTTAAGAGCATTCCAAGCAGCTGTGTTTTGTTTTAAAAGAAAATTATTAACTCCATTCAGGAGCACTGTTGACAAGCAAATGTTGCTTTGCTTTGTCAGCACCAAGTTACAGCAGTTTCCACAGCAAATTCCTGCTCTCAGTATTATCTGTACTGATGTGAGAATAGTTCCTACCTGGTTATCAGTGTCTTAAAATGTTAGATAAGAGCTACAGAGCATTCCAGCTCCTGCCTGGAATGCAGAAAAATCCCACTGCACTTCAGACCAGCTTGGCTTGACCTGCCAGCCCAAGTTCAAAGATGTGGGCTGGAGCAGACGTCAGCAACCAAAGCACCAGAACTCCTTGCTTTAGGGCTGCAGTTTCCCAACCCTTTTACGTCTGTGTATTGCCTTATCTCAGCTCCCAGAACACACACCAAGCCACCTTTCAGCCCTGCCTGTGGTCTGTGCTGCACTAATGACTTCAGGTTTTCCAAGAAAAAATTCTCCATTTGTCTACTTTACACTTGCTCACCTTCAGGTTCCAACTCAACACTTGGTTATATTTAACTCCTGCTTTCTATCCTATTAAATTATTCAAGTGCTGAAACTCGTTAAGATTTATTTTAAACATTTCTCCTCTGCCAGAGCTTGAATAGGTATCTAACAAATCCCAAAGCTCTTGAAAGATTTGAAAATTAGCCAATTTAGCTCTCATTAGAGAAGCCTTTTTGCACTCTGGAGTGGGCTCAGAGGAGGCCACCAAATTGATTTAGAAGGATGGAGCAGCTCTTCTATGAGGAAAGGCTGGGAGATTTGGGATTGCTCAGCTTGGAGAAGAGAAGGCTCCAGGGTTACCTAACTGTGACCTTCCAGAGCCTGCAGGAGCTGACAGGAAAGATGTGGAGAGACTGTGAACACGGGCCTGGAGTGCCAGGACACAGGGAATGGCTTCCCACTGCCAGAGGGCAGGGATAGATGGGATACTGGGAAGGGATTCTTCCCTGTGAGGGTGGGGAGGGGCTGGGTTGGAATTCCCAGAGCAGCTGTGGCTGCCCCTGGATCCCTGGAAGTGCCCAAGGCCAGGTTGGACAGGGCTTGGAGCAGCCTGGGGCAGTGGGAGGTGTCCCTGCCCATGGCAGGGGTGGCACTGGATGAGCCTTAAGGTCCCTTCCCACCCTAACCAACCTGGGATTCTCTGATTCTATTAACACACTGTAAGTAAATGAGAGCTGCAGGTTAAAAACAGAGGGGAAAAAAGCCAGCCTGTTATCCAAAAAGCCAATAAAATAACCTATAATAACTCAGCTAACTTGAGTTTACACTTGGACTCCACGATCTTAAAGGTCTTTTCCAACTTTAACAATTCTATGATTTACAGTCACTATCAAAAAAGTTAAGGGGTGTTCAAAGATCAAAAAATTCCATGCAGAGATGTCCACCTGCAAAGAGCTTTTCATGATGTTACAGCTCCTCACAGTTCTCTTAATTCACACCATTCTCAAGGGCCTGAGACAACCCTTCACTAACAACACTGCTCAGGCAAGACAGAACCCCATCACAAACCCTGTGTTAATACCTGAACATGGTCAACGAGGGGAGATTAAACAACCAAGGTTTTCAAAAGGACATCCAAATCTCAGTAGATTATAACACTGAGGAACAACATGTGAAAACCACCCTGTGACCTCCCCTGCAGGGTCACTGCCTCTGCACAGGTACTTCACCCACATGTCCCACTGCCCATGGCTGCCCATAAAGGAGTTTAAACTTGTTTGAGCTCAGGAATCCACATGACGCTGTTTTAAATGTGTTTAAGACGTCACTGACAGCTTTCATCTGGTTTTCTATCTTTATTGCCCTGTTTAATGCACATACTTCATTGGTTCTGTCTGGAAAGAGAGGCCAGAAACAATCCTGACTTTAACACAGGTTCTCACCTGGTCAGTGACCAAGCAGACTGATCATGGACCCACTCCAGTGTGGGCTTGCCATGGAAAAACAACAGTAAAGAGAAAAAAAGGGACCTGATGATTCAGTGCCCCTCTGTCAGAGGAAACCACACCACACAGACCTTTCCAGGAGCTGATTAAACACCATTGTAAGGTTTTAAAATTTCTTTTTAAAGCTCATTTCTCTACCTGTCAGAAACCCTGGCATTCCACATCCCATGCAGAACTGATGGAGCTTCACTCCAACACAGTGCATGCCCTGCTGTACCTTCACTTCCATCTTCCTGAATCTCATTGTACAGGTTTCCTCAAGCCTAGCTCGAAATCCAGGGGGCTGTGCAGCCCTCCAGGACTCACCACGTTGGAGACATGGAAAGAGGGAAGAACTGCCTGGAGGTCAACACGGGAAATGCAGGTCCTGCCCCAGGGGGGAACAACCCCAGGTCCCAGCACAGGCAGGGGTGACCTGCTGGAGCAGGAAGGACTGGGGGTCCCAGGGTCACTGAGCTGTCCCAGGGCCAGCAGAGTGTCCTGGGGGCCAAGAGGCCACTGAGGTCCTGGGAGGAGCACTGGCAGCAGGTCAGGGAGTGCCCCTGCCCCCTGCCCAGCCCTGGGGGCACACCTGCAGTGCTGTGCCCAGCCCTCCTCAGCACAGCAGGGACAGGGAGCTCCTGCAATGGGAACAGTGAAGGCTGCAGAGATGAGTGTGGGAAATACTAAGGGTAAGAAAGCTTTCAGAAAGCTGTGAAAGCAGGCCACAGACACAGAAAGAGCAGAAGAACTCAGAATTAGCTGCAACTGCAAAGCCTGAAAGTGGGAAAAGTTACAGGAGTACAGCAAGCAAGGACATGAAACAATAGTTTGAGTTTTAGGTTTGGCTAGGACGGACTTTAAGACTGCAGAAAAATATCCCTAGCAAGACAGTAGAAGGCTTTAAGCTTACTAAGATTATTGTGTATTGTTAACAGAAAACATAAAGCAAGCATTGTTTGAGGCAGGTGTACATGTGCCTTCAGTGACTGGCGAGAACAATTGTCTGTGAGCTTTAGCAATATGCTGTTGGCTGGAAAGCTTTGAAAATGCCCTGTAACACAGAGATCTTTGGCTGCTGCTGGCAGAGGTGAGCTGTGGCCATTTTTCAATTGTCTTGACATGAGGCTGATGCTGCAATAAAGGCTCCAGGAACATCTCCCAGTGGTCCCATCCATTCAAAACCCCCAACACAATGAGGAAGGGCCTGGACCATCTCCCTGCCCAGGAAAGGCTGAGGGAGCTGGGGCTGCTCAGGGAGACAGGACCAGATGATGTCGTGTGGTCCCCGCCAACCTGACCCATTCTGGGATTCCTCTCAGAAAACTCAGCTCAGATGCAGTCTGATCTGCAGGAAACAGAGCATGGCACTGAAGCTCACAGCTTAAAGCCCAAGTAAAACACGCTGCTCTGTCCCCACACACCCATCCCTCATGCACTCACTGTTTTCCTTCCTTCCCTCTCCTCCTAGCCAAAATCTCGAGCGTTACCCCTCTTCAAAAACCAAGCACAGCTCTGCACCATGCCCAGATCATTGCAGCTACTGCTCTTTTTTAGGAAATCAGGAATTTTCCACACTATTTATATCCCTCAGGTAAAACAAAATTAGGGCAAAATGCAGAAGCTTTGTTTCTCACCTGCCACAGTGGAGTGTTGAGCTGATGAATAACCACATTCATCTGATTGTTCCTTGCAAAGGCCACAATAGCATCGTTGCCAGCAAAAGTACCAGGCTGGGCCAAGTTGGCAACTAAAGGAAAAAACATTCACAAGAGTTGAAACCTAATTTCTGATACTCCCAAAAGCAGTAGAGGGAAAAAGATGGGTGAGATTTCAACACGAGCCCAAGAAATTCTGGAAGGGAAATCCCACCTGTGAAACAGCGAGTGCTGAGGCAAGAATTTGGCTGTAACACGAGTTAATGCATTTAAATGACCACAGAAATCTCTAAAAAAGGCACTACACCCTTAGACTAAGCAAAGCCACTTGGCTCTGTTAGCTCAGGAGGAGGAGTGTCACATTTTGAGTGATCAAACCACTTTCATGCATCATCTGCATGGTACTTGGCACATCAAAAGCTGTGTTTGCCTCTGGTTTGGATCTTCCCCTCAGCTCCCAAGAGGAAATACTGAGTGCCAAGGAGGAAGAAACCCAAAGAAATCAGCCACTCACCAAAACAGCCAAATGCCCACCGGTATTCAAGCAGAACTAGACAATTTTTCTTAAGTTCCTTTTGAAAACACCTAATTTTTACTCCTTGCCTTTTTGGTCTCTCTTTTCTTCTCCAAATTTCTCCTAAATTCCAATAATTTCCAGGACAAATTCAATGCGGATTAAACAGCTCACCTTTGTGAGAAATGGATTTGTAGAAAATTCCCAAAACCTGACAGAAGGTTTACATAGCTTTGTGCATCTGTGTGCAAACTCTGAGATAAGAAATGCCACAGAATAGGATGGACATTGTTCAGAAAGAAATGGAACTAGAAACAAGTCTCAAAGGATGGCCTTGCAAATAAAAGCTAAATACTTTGGAGAAATAGAACTATGAAAGGTGCATTGCAGTGTGACCCATGAGGGGTAATTTTAGATTATTTGCTTTAAGGTACTAACAAGTTTTGTGTGGCAAAAGAAACAATTATAATGTATTAGAATTAGGAAACAGTCACTTTCTGATTGTGATGGTGTGAATTGTAACATCTGTACTGTCTCACCCTTCACATGAGACTGAAAACAGAATAAAAGCTTTTTAAACCCTTCTCAGCAGGCCCATCTCTGGGTCAGAAAAGAGTATAATCCAACAAAAACCTTCCCACAGCATCACAAGAGCCATCAGCGTAAAGTCACCGTTTCTAAAGCCTAAGGTAGCTCTGGGATGAGGAGCTGCTCAGTCAGGAGCTGCTCTAAGGGGCTGCCACCCCGGGCGGTGCCTCCCGGGCCGCCCCTCGGAGCCCGTACCGTGCTTGTCGAAGGGCACATCGTCCTCCACGAAGGGCTCGAAGTCCCCGCGCTGCCGCACCATGAACTCCACGGTCTCCCGGCGGTGCCGCAGGTGGTTCCGGCCGTGCCCCTCCAGCTGGTCCCCCAGCGCCCGGAACAAGCAGTTGCTGCCGAGAGGGAAAGGAGGGGTGGGGGTGTGAGGCAGCAGGAGGAACACAGGCTGGCAGGGAAGCAGGGGCTGTGCTCATTCTGCCCGGTTCAGCGAGGGTGTGAATGCAGGGGAGCGTTCGTTCCCTGTGCTCCAATGGCTGCTGCTGCTGCAGCGGCTGGCTCTGAGTGATCGTGGTGAATCTGCCGGGCCCAAGTGGCACCGACACCACACCGGGGACACAAAGCCACAAAGGACACACCAATGCCCCACTGAGCAACTGCTCAGAAGAAGGGTTTACTACCCTTTCACCTGATGGAAAAGAAGGGGGTGAAAGTGTTCCATAGGAACATTTATGGGCCTTCCTACGCTCAGTTCCGCTGCACAGTGGAGCCCTCGGGCCCCTGGACACCAGGGCTGGGACTGACCGAGCCGTCAGGCCCTGCAGGACGGCAGAGAACAGCCGAGATCCCTGAGGGGTACAGCGGGGAAATCCTCACCCCTGCGGAGCGCAGAGCCCGCTCCAACCGAGAGGGGAAAATCCTTGGCCCCCGGGAGCGACGAAAGCCCTCGGGGAGGGGCTCCCATCACCGTGAGGGGAGGAGGAAGCCCTCAGCCTTCAGGCCTGGATGCCCGGGGAATCCCCGCCTTGCCGGGGTCACCCGTCGCGGCGCTCACCCATCTCCCGGCACCTCCCGCAGCTTGAGGCCGAGGGCCCGGAGCTGCCCGGCGAGGCCGCCGCTGCCGCCGGGCGCGGTGCCGGGGCCGGCGGGGGGATGCCGCGGCCGCCGGCCCTTCCTGGCGCTGGCGGCGGGCCGGGCCCTGGCCGCCTGCTTGCGGGACATGGGCACCGCGCGTGTCACGTGACACCGGCACCGCGACAGGATCACGTGACACCGGCACAGCGACGGGATCACGTGACACCGGCACCGCGACAGGATCACGTGACACCGACACCGCGCGCGGGGTCACGTGACACCGGCACCGCGCGCGGGGTCACGTGAGCGCCCGGCGGCCTGGGGGATCCCGGAGGAGGAGCAGGAGGAGGAGGAGGAGGAAGAGGAAGAGGAAGAGGAAGGGGAAGGGGAAGGGCAGAGGGCACAGAGTACAGAGGGGTCCCGAGGAGCGGGGACAAACTGAGGTGGGGAGGGAGCCAAAAAGCGGGGGCGGCGAAGGGAAGGACGACGCAGCCAAGCGCCGGCAGCGGTGTGTCCGTGGGGAGGGTGCGGGAAGCAGCAGTGCCACGAATCGCCAGTGCTGTACCAAAAGCTGCTAATTCCTGCTAATTGGCCCCTGCTGTTAATTGCACTGCCCCCGCCCAGAGGCTGCTCTGCACAGCTCCCGGGCCTCACTGACACCCCGCCCTGGGCTCACGGGCTTTCCGCTGCCGCTGTGCCCGGCCCCGCAGCCCGGCCCGTGTGTGCTGAGCCCCAGAGCGCCGTGCGAACCGAGCCCGCAGCACCGCGGGGCGGGGAGCAGAGGGAGCACCCGCGAGGTGGCACCAGGAGAACGGGGCTGGCAGCGGAGCTGAGACAGCCACCGTCGATTAAATGGGATCGGTGTGATGAACTGAACCTCCGCGTCTTGCTTCCTCTAGCGCTGAGGGAAATCCTCGCAGGATGCTGGAAAAGGGGCGCAGCAGGATGGGTGGATTGTCTGGAGCAGGGCTCTTGGGGAGGGTTTCCTGCCGTCCTCCTGCTCTTTGGCTCTTCCCCTTGTCCCACAGCAGCCAAGGGTTAAAGGAGTCACCAGCAGCAGCACTCACCAGGGCACAGCTGTGCCCATGGCTGTGGTTTTCTGTGCTGGGATAGTGACAGAAACTGCCTGGTGCTGTCAGAACTGCTGCACATCGGCCAAGTCCGGAGGAGGCCAAGACGAGCAGAGGGATGGAGCACCTCGCCCATGTGGGAAGGCTGGGGGAATTAGGATTGTTCGCTTTGGAGAAAAGAACTTCCAGGATTACCTAATTGCAGCTTTTCAGTACCTTTCTTGTCAGGGAGCTGACTGGAAAGATGGAGAGAGACTATTCACAAGGGCCTGGAGTGCCAGGACAAGGGGGAATGGCTTCCCACTGCCAGAGGGCAGGGTTAGATGGGATATTGGGAAGGAATTCCTCCCTGTGAGGGTACTGAGACCCTGGCACAGGGTGCCCAGAGAAGCTGTGATGTCCCGGGATCCCTGGAAATGTCCAAGGCCAGGTTGGATGGGGCTTAGAGCAGCCTGGGACAGTGGAATGTGTCCTTGCCCCTGGCAGGGGGGACACTGGGTGAGCTTTAAGATCCCTTCCAGCACAAAGCAATCTGGGATTCTGAGATTCTACAAATTTCTAATTCCTAGCTCAGAAGGCACATCCAAACAGCTTTGTGAGAAACACTACCAACAAGAGGCTTCACATCACAGCGAGTTTTAAGTTGTAAGTAATTTTTCTGTCCCTCTTGTCCAGAGTCAGGACAACTTGAAGCACAGGGAGAAGCTCACAGGAGTATCCCCAGTATCTTCTGGGATGTTTGGCTTCTGGCACATGAGGATTTTACTAGCAATGACACAACTGCTCTTTTATATCTATTTCCTGCTATAAACAATTCCATACAACGCATTTCACAGAAACACATCTTCTTATGCAAACAGGCTAAAAGCGGGAAAACAGCGTGAGTACATAAACTGATTGCAAATGATTAATGAGACAGTAATTAGGCTGAGGAGCATTAATGGGCTATGAGCAATTCAGATAAGCACAAGGCACATGCCAGCCAGGGAGCATCACTCGTGACACCAGAGACAAAGCGGAACTGGAGTCAGGGCTTGGCTGAAAACTTTGTCAGTGGAGGACAAGAAGGAACTGTTTTTCCAGCAGGTAATACTAAAGACACAGACAAGTCACCCCCACCCGCTGGTAGAACACTGAGCAGATAGACATGGAGCACAGCTTCATCCCAACTAGTTTTAAATTTTTTATGTCAGAAGTGTAGTTGTCTCTCTTGGTGTCTGTTCCAACTTCAAACATCTGCAGGGTGTTTTAATATTGTTCTAATAATTAGGAATCAGGAAATTTTAAGACATTTCCATTTTGGACATGGGAACTGACAGAGCAAATTTGAAGCTTCTAAACTATTGCAATAGTGGCAAATCTCTTTTCTACTTTCCCGGGTCCTTTTAACAGCATGAATTTGCTGACAAAGAGTTGTGTGAAATGCAAAAGAAAATTCTCTTTATAAAGATAAATGAGTCTTGCAGTATGCCAGCCTACTTCCAGACATTCCTGCACTTTGATATCAACTTCTGCAACTGAGAGATACCCAGGCTCTAAAAATTTGGGGTCATCTAAAAGTCCATCAAGCACCACCAATGCCATGTCAGCACAAACACAGCAGTGCTCAGGCCCTTTGATGAAGTTTGCTTACAACAAACTCTCTATTAGCAAATAAGTTCTCACCTCATCCCCCCCTCCAGCAAGTTCATGAGCTTGGAGCCTTCCTGAACTCCTTACCCTCTTCATCTGCAGTTGTTTCATTTCTTTCTGCTGCTCCTCTCTGGGAGGGAGGTGCTGGGACAAGGGGGCACAGGCAGTGTGAGCAGTCAAGTGCACTTGAGGCTACCAGCGTGGCACTGTGTGTCTTCTGCTGGTAACACTGACCTCATCTGGCTTTTTGGGATTAGTGATCCCTCCCTTCCTTCTTTCATTCCTTCCTCCCATGGGATTCTTGCTGAGGAACCATCTGTATTTTACTCCTCAAATAAAAAAGGCTGAAATAAATTAGAGACTGAGGTATTTTGTTCAGGCATTTTTTTCAGATGAGATGAATATGCACAAAACCACTTAGCAAGGGTATTCCCCAGTGCATGAGGTTGTTTGGTGAACACCACAGGAACGAAGATGGTCCCACCATCTCGGACACTGGTCTTGCTTTTAGTTTCCAGATCTCTCTCATGGACACTGAAATACCTTGTGTGGGCCTCAGTCAGGCTTCAGCTTGTACTGGAAACCTCTGACGACTAAAACAAACAGGATAAAAGAGTTATCCTAGGATGAAAAAAGAGCTAATAACAACTGGACATTCAACAGTCAAATTAATAATTTTAATCTCATTCTTCACTTGGTGCTGTAGGGCAGTATTTCTAAACCAACAGCAACTTCCCACCCACAGAGCTGAAAACTGGTGGTACTTATGCTCTAATCAAAGCTCTGCATTCAGCACACCAATGTTAGAAACAGATAATTCCCCCAAGTCTGTCACTGTCCAGCAAAGCCCTGTTTAGAGAACAATGAAATTGCTTTCAACTAAGAGAGTTCTAATTTAATAATAATGGTAGTGTCTGGCTGTCAGAGTGGTCTGTTAATGCCATGAAGTCTGCTTCCAGACAGGAATTGCCCACTGATACTATCAGTCGTTGTAAACTGTCTTGGCTGGGAAGTCAATCATTAACTCTGGTCCCCATGTCATAAAAACATCGTATTATAAGAGCACGGACTCACTTAAGGCTCTCACTAATCAATCAGGAATACAGCAACACATAAAAGGAGCCAGAGACTCGGGAAATCCTTCAGCTACAGGGACACAAGCTGCACTGAGGTTTATGTCCATGGAGAAATCCACTGACAAGCCAAACAAGGAAAACAGATCGTCAGTTCCTGGAGTACTGCAGGCTGAGGCAGATGGTCCCGTGCCCGTGGCGGGAGGTGCTGCAGAAATGAGCAGAGCAGGATCCGTACAAAAGTCAAAACACAAGAAGAGAGTGGTATTCACTGAAGAGTGTACTGAAGAAATGGAGAGACCTTCAGGAGCAGAGAGAGACAGTCCTGCTGCCTTTAAACCAGCAGTTTTGGAACAAGACTCTCCAAACCCAAGACCACTTGCTGTACTAACAAACACAAACTCTCCCGAAATGAGCACGTTGGAGCTGAACCACCAGTGCTCAGACACAGCCACCCTGGATGTGGACTGCATGATCTGCTTCAACAAGTACAGCATCTACAGAGTCCCAAAGCTCCTGGACTGCCAGCACACCTTCTGCGCCGTCTGCCTCAAGCTGATCCTCAGGAAAGAGGAGAACACCTGGATAATCACCTGCCCTCTTTGCAGAAAGCCCACCTTCGTGTCAGGAGGGCTCATCCGCACGCTCCAGAATAAAGAGGACATCCTGGAGCGCTTGGAGAACCTTGATTCAAACCCTGACGTGTACGTCTGTGCCATGGGGCTGGACGGCAACAGCTGGACTCAGAGCAGCCAAGACATTTTAAACACAGAGGAAAACAGCCCCGGACACACCGGCCTGGCTGTGCAGAGACTCGTGCTGCTCCTGCTGCTTGGGGTGATCCTCGCCATGCTCATCCTCCCCTTTATGTACTCAGGGAGGGTGAAATGGGTAATTTGTCTCCTGCTTGCTTTGGGGTTGCTCATGTCTGTGGTGCTTTGCTGCACTCCTAAATTCCACTGCAGGTGCAAGAAGGACTCTCCCAGCTCCTGTGACAAGGAGATCCACGTTGTTACTGTTGCCTGAAACAATCAAGCTGTGAGTCCCAGAGATCAGGGACTGGGCCAACGTGCACGCTGGGCACACCAGTGAGTTATGGACTTAAAAACAATCTGTCAGAGAATAAATTCAACAGTTGGCTGAGCTGGCTCAATGCCAATGTACAGTGTTGTTGAATCTCATTAGTGCAAACAAAATGAACTATTTATATGTTGGTATTTATGTGTTTTCCACACAGTTTTTATCCCAGACTAGTAATTGTGATGGTTTGTTTTGCTGTTTTGTTCATGTCTGTGTCCCCTGATCAGCCCTGCAGGGTGTTAACTGGAACAGCAGACAGGTGATGTCCTGCAAAACCCCGCGGTTGCTGTTCCCACTCTCTGAACACACTGACACCTTTCCTTGGGACAGTGCGGGAAATCAGGCTGCTAAATCAGAGAGTGGGTGTTTGGAAGAGAGTCATTTTAGCCCAGATTATCACCTTAATCCCTGGAAGGGATGGGAAAGGGACTGGGAAAAGGGATGCCAGTTGATGCCATTTAAAGTTACACACAAAATTGGAGAGAGGAGACAAACCCAACACTCCTAATCTTGAGACTGTGGCTTGCAAAGGGCAAGGCTCAAAAACCTCATGACCCTACAAATTCCCCACTATTTAGCACAGAAATAGTTCCTCTCACCTGCATTCCTTTATCTGGCAACCTGCAGGACCTCTCTCCTTGCCCCCTTTACATTGCCCTTGGAGATGCTCACAGAGGTAAACAGAAATCCACTGACTGCTGTGCCACACCATGTGTGATATTTTTAAATTTAATGTCTCATTAAATTTAAAATAATATGAATTGCTCATTGACTTCTTTGTTTCAATTCCTCCTGGACAATTAATGTCAAAACAATTCCTAGTTTCCTTATTGACAAGAATTGCAGCTGAGAAAGCGAATTGGGGAGTTTGCAGAGCTGAGTTGGTGAGTAAAGCAAAGCAGTAATGTGTTGGAGGGTTCTTTCATTTTAAAAAATACTTAGTTGCTAAGAAAATACCCTGAGAGCCAACTAAAATTAAACTGAGAAAAAAAATAGATTTCTGTAGTTAAATTGCATGGTTAAGTGTCAAGGATCTCAGGAGACCTTGGATCAGGTAAATATTTGTGTTTGATAAGAATGGAAACTGATGTCCTGCAGTTGCTCAGTATATAAATACACAGAGTGTCTCACAGCAGATAAAGCAGATTAGACTGAGAGGGTAGGAGCTCTTGTGCTCCTAAAGTCTTGGAAAACACAGGTTTGTTTCCAGCCAGGAATGGGAGCTTTCAGGGGAGCTAAATCCTTTGAGTTTTCTCATCTCTTTGGACAGCAACAGTCTTACTGCAGAATACATAAGACATTTGCTAATAACCAACCAGAAAAAAGCTTTCCAGGTGGGAAAAAGGTAGTTTTAAACCCAAATACTATATTATTCCAAATATAAAGACTGGACCAGGTATTTAGCTGCACTGAAAATAATTTCAGAACCACTGGGCAAGTCTTTCAGCTCACAGACAATATTCTTGTCGAGTTCCCTTCACCAACACCAGTAGGTGACTGGTACTGTAAAGGTCTCTAACAAATGTATTAATATTGACCTGAACAGATCACTCACAAGGGATCCTGCCAGCCCATGTATGTTTTCAGCACACGGGTGTGAAGAAATGAAAACAGAATGAACATGATCAGTAAAATCTTTTATTGTGCTTCACTCTGCCCTTCCAAAAGAATTGTTTTATTACACTACTTTCTACAGAGCCAAAAAAAAAAAGGCCAACAGGAAAGGGCAGCATACAGAAATGTGATTTCCAGGGAGAGACCAGCCCTCTGAAAGAATCCCTGTGGATCCACAGAGTAATGGAGCAGCACCTTCCAAGTTGTCCTTCAGCAGTTCCACTGGGATGTTTTTCAGCCTGAGGGCCACTAACACCCAGGGGATTCAGAGTTCACAGATGCTGGTGGCAGTCATGAGGCTCTGGGACCTGGAATCTTTTGAACAGATTCCCATCTGACAAAATAAGGCTCAATAATCATGCAAGGCTTTGAAGCGGCTATTAAGTTTATATAGGAAAAGGCTAATGGGATTATATTCCTGTTCCAAAAGGTAAAGGATTTGCTTGTTCTCAAGTTTAATTCATGCTGGTCATTTTGTTAAGAAAGTTTCAGCTCTGAAGTCCCACGCCCTGCTTACTTTACCTGGCTAGCTCCTGATTTTGGGTAGTGACTGGGTAACACCCTGTGGCCTAGAGAGAGGGGATTATATTGGATAATGGGGGTAGGCAGCATCACCTCACCCCTCACCATCCCCTCAGATGATCCGGGGTCAGCTCGCCTGGCTGGAGCATGATGCTGACAACACCACGATCGTGAGCTTGATCCCTTCTAGGGGCCATTCACTTAAGGAGTTAAGACTTCATGATCCCTGTGGGTCCCTTCCAATTCAGAATATTCTGTGATCCCCTCAGTGCCCTCCATCCCCTCAGACCAGCAGCTTCCACCCTCGGCGCCGGCGGGCGGGCCGGGCCGGGCCGGGCCGGGCAGGGCAGGAAGGGGCGGGCGCCGGCGGCGGTAGTCGGTGCTCGGTTCCCGGGTCGCGGTGTTCTCTTCCCGGTGCTCGGTGCTCGGTTCCCGGTGCTCGGTGCTCGGCCGGGCGGGCAGCAGGTCGGGGCGGACCGGGCGGGCGGCAGAGGAGCTGTGCGGGGGCAGCGCCGCGGGCTGAGGGACGAGCGGGCGGGACCGTCCCCTCAGGCCGCTCCGTTCCTCTGGCCGCTGCTCCCCTCCCCTCAGCCGGGCCAGGAGCGCCGCTTTCCGTCAATGAGTGCAGTGTGGGATCAGCAGAGACCTCAGATGTGAAGGACTTGGGGTAAAAATGAACGCGGGCAGCTGTGGCGATGTGCGCCCTCACAGCTTCCCCAGCTCAGCTGGTGCCTTCACGCTCCTCAGTTTCCTCTTCGCGGCTTTGCTTCACTGTGAGGACATCGCTTCTCAGCCGCTGCTGTGCAAACCTTATGATAACTGAATTAAACACGCTCACTTTTCCAACTGCTTAAGCTTTGAGTTTCTCCATATCCCTGTCCCCTCCGGTTCTGATCCCTGTGGCCTATCCATATCGCGTTTATGTGTTTTTGCACTGAGACAGAACTGAATTAGTGGCATTTTGTGTTCATACCTGATATCTACAGATTAAAAGCAGAGGCCGTGGTGCTCCCAGCACCTCTGGAGCCATGTGCAGGTCCCAAAAAATCTCTTTTGCCCAAATGTTTCCACAGTCACAGCGTTGTGTGCAATGTGTAACCACAGCTGGGCTGCGCTGTCCCCACTGTGCCTTACACGGAGCTCTTTGGCCAGCCCTGTCTGAATAATTACCTACAACCGCTTCTCTGAAGTTAATGAGATGCCTCATTAACTTTGGGGAGGTGTGGAGATGATGATTTGGTCACAGTTTAGGACAAACTCGATGCCACCCTGTCTCTATTTGCTGCAGAGAACATATGTATTGTACAGCTTTAGATCCCCAGAGGAACGATCTTTCTGCTTTCCAAGCAGGATTGTATGAGCTGCTGTATAAAATACACCATCTCTCAAGAAAACAAAGGGCTTTGTGTGAAAAATGAGAGCTGGAAGTGATCAAAAATTCTCTTTCAAGTGCCAGTTCAGATTATGGCAGTGCTGTTGATTGCTGAACTGCATTGTTCAAGGCAGGGATGGGAATTCCAGTGCCATGAGATTTAAAAACTTTTGGAATAAAAAACTTCTGGAATACGTTTCTAACTCTCACTGCTCTCATCTTGGATTTGTGGCAAAACCTCTTGGCTCACATTTTATTTAGTAAATCATACATTGCCCTTTTCTTTTTACGCTGTATGTCTGAAAAATCCCAAATCCCAGTTTTTCCTACATGTTTATAAGGAAAAAGATACCTGTGTGGAGGGATTTATATGGATCTGAGCATCTTCAGAGCAAAGTCTTTCAGAAACTTTCTCTGGGTATTTTAGCTGCTCAGCACTCTGAGTTATTTGTTGCATGCCAGGAGCCACCATGGTGTTGCTCCATTATTGCTCCATATTTCTTGTTATTAGGAAATTAGGTTAAACAGTTGTACTGCTCATGGATCTTTTTTAGTTGCTTCACTTTTCATATGAGCCCAAGTTAAGAAATCAATAAATCTATCAGGGAAGAGAGTTTTATTTTCAGTGCTGTCTCCCATAATGTGTCTAGAGGTGAGCAGACATGACAAATAGTTGTAAAATTGTTGAAACTTTAGTGTTATATTATTTCTAGGAAAATTGGTCTGGCAGTTTCAATGTTTAGGATTTCAGAGTGAGAAAGGACAGATACCTTTCCTAAAGGACCATGACAGGTGGCGTGCAGATAATAAAATTTCTTTTAAAAGAGCAGCTCCTGTTGCAGTTCTTTCTTTTAGAGCTCTAAATCCATAAATGGTGTCTGCATCCCCTGTGAATTTCTTGTAGTGTCATGTGCTTCTAATTCCTATTTAGCCAGGGTGTGGAAGAAAGGAAACATTTTAACTTGAACTATAAAATGAAGTGAGTGATTTGGGCCCCTTAGAAACTGATTTGATCTTAAGGAAATTAAGAATAAAATACTCAAGGAAGTAGAAATGCCAGGTGATGGCAGTGAGCCCTGGAGCAGGTTGTTACCCAGGTTGAATTTAAAATGAGCTGTTGTCACCTCTGCCCAAGGTCTCAGTTTGCTGCTGGCACCATCAGGGGAGAAGCTGGAAGCCCTTCAGTTGGAAGTGTGCACAGCTACACTCTAAAAAATAATATCTTGGCCCAGCTCAAGGTCCGTGCGGTGCAGGGATCTTATTTTTAGGGAAAGAGCAGTGGCAGGTTGTATAGAGGAGGAATATTACAAGCAAGCACAGCAATGACCTGGGACACATCAAAGTGCTCAGAGGCTGCAGCTGGACTCAACTTTCCTAATGCTGTCAGCAAAACCAACAGGAGCAATTTGGGCTGAGGATGAGAGGAAAATTATTTCCCAGGCAGCTGTACTGGTCCCTGTAGCAGGTGCAGAGCTTTTATTTTCATGTTATTTTTGCAGTAAATGTGGGACTGATAGGCCTGAATGGAACCCAGTCCTTTTGCTTCCCAAAGGGAACTTGTCCTTTTGCAGGCTGAAATATTTATTGTCAGCTAATTTCGTGCAAAACACTTGAGAATTGGTGAACTGTTCATCTGTGTCCTGTTTCTGAGTCTTGTTTGCTCACAGCAGTGTGTTGGGGGTGATAGACAAGCTGGACCTGGTCAGACTTGACTTATTCCAGCAGCAAGTGTGGCAGTAAAAACAAATTTGTCTCTTCACTTCCTGGTTTCCAACTGTTTGCTGTTGGGTTAATTTTTCGTGCTGCTTTTTCCTCCTTGAGCTTGCAGGTGGAGATGGCTGCGGAGGAGAGGCAGCAAGGCCGGGCTGTGGAGCAGCAGAAAGAGGCTGAGCACGGGGAGAGGGAGCCGTGCGTGCTCCTGGGCCGGCGGCTGGGCGAGCCCGCGAGGTTCGCGTACGCCGCGCTCTGTGGGATTTCCCTGGCCTGGCTGTTCCCTGAGAACGAGCAAAGGTACAACTGCAGCCAGGGCTGGTGGGGTTTGGGTGGTGGCTCAGCCAGAGCTGGTATCAGACTCTGTGCGGGGTCTTCTGAAGTTGGGGGAGTGGACGGTCATTTCTCTCTTGCACCTGTAAGACTTTTAAAATTCAGCACAAAGCACATCCATTAACACTGCGGACATCAAAGCGTGTTCTGAGGCAAGGTCTAGCCCCATTCAGATTGTTTCCTTGTTTATTTAGCCAGTTTGTTTAGCAATTCACCTTCTGCTGACTCCTGATGCTTTGATTTTTGTCTGAACCAATATTTGAAGCCGAGGGCTGCTCAAAGTTCCAAAAATACCTGGAGCCTTGAAATACCCACGTGTGAAGCCTTAACTGCTTCTGTTGCCTTACAGCTCCTTCAGGACAGAATTCATCAAGCGCTTTGTGAAGTGGCTGGATCTGCCTGATGCTGTCCTACCTGCCATGACAGCCTTTGCTGATGGCTTAGGAGGTGAGGGCACAGAATCTTTCACTGAAATTTTGCTGAAGGATCCCATCTTGAAAGAAAATCCACTTCTCATTACCCAAGTAAGTCCATGTGCTCCCCTCACCCTTGTTTGCTTTGCAAAAGTGGTTTGTCATATCTGTCTGTTTGAAGCTGAGGTGCTGTTTGTGCAGTCAGGGAAATAAAGTCAATATTTTTCATAGGTATTTGTTTATAAGCAGCTGTGGGGGGATTGACAGTCTATCCATAAAGAGCTTTATGGAAATGCTGAACATGTATAGCATGGGTCACTGTCTGCTGAGTTGTGTCTTTGATGGTTTCACTCTACAGAACAGAGAACTAACAAAGTTTTTACTTTGGTTTACTGCAGTGGTCTCCATTCATACACATGTTGTACAGATTTTAGTGACATCCTGAACACAGTAAACCTCATTTTCGCTTGTTTAAAGGCCCCTTCACTATATATGTATCACAAACCACCCCCACACACATGCTCCAAGGAGCACAATTTCCAAAGTCTTTTTCCCAGAGCACACTTTGACCAGAAGGAAATTATTGTGACTTTATTTTCTTTCACTGAGGAAGTGAAGCTGGGACTGCTCCGTAATGTTTTGCTGTAAAAGCTGATGGAAAGATAAAAGAGGTGAAGCATTTTGGCAGCATTTGCTTCTGCTGGGGAAGATCTCTCCTCATCCAACCTCATGTTATGCCATGCAGTGTGAGGAGAGCATTAGGCTGCTGCTGGTGCCACACAGAACGTGGGCACTGTCACCCTGTGTGGTGTCACCCTGTGCCAGACACCCTGCATGCAGCCCATGCTCTGGTATTGATTGATTAGGGGCTATCACACACTCACCTTGAGCAATGGCCTGGCAGAACAGCAGATGTGAGAACTCGGCTGTGTTAGGGGAGATAAGAGAGCAGTGAACTTCTCTGGTCATCACGACCAGCTCCCATTTCCTCAGCCACATTTTCCTGTCTCCTGTCAGCCCGTGAAATGCATCAGAGGATCTGCTCCTGGTCCAAATGTTCCAGTGGCCAAAATCCCATAACAGTACAAGGACAGCAACAGAGATCTTAATTAATAATTTAGAGCAGATCTTCTAGATAAAGATAAATGTGTCTCTTCGGATGCTGTTTTCTCAAATTCAATACATCCACACTCCTTCTTTCTGCCCTGAGGTGCTTCCTGTGTCATTTCCCTCATTCTCTCTGCCTCAGGATGGATTCTCTGCACTGAGGCAGGTTTTCCTACATTGCTGCAGAATTTGTTAAGGCTGAAATTTGGCTTGTGCTTGCTCTGAGTTTATGCTGCATGAGGGCTCCATGTGCTTGTACAAAAGTAGTTCTGGATCAGCAGAGGCACACGGGATTTTGCTCTGACCCAGGAAACTGCTGGATTTGGGTGGGATACAGAAACCATAGACAACTTTGATCAGTTGAAAGCAAAGATGAGGAATAGCTATCAGTCTGATGCCACAGCAGCAATCCCTTACACAGTCATCTGCATGAGGGCAAAGTGATTGATTTAGTCTGAGGAGCGGCAGAATGAAAGACTTCAGTGAAACAAGGCAGCAGAGGTGTGTCTGGAAAAAAATGTGTGTGTGGAAAACATCAGCCATAAACTGAGATCAGCTTTTTCCTTCTTACCTGGAAATAAACAAGCTACGGGACAAAGCTTTTTGATCTTTTCAATTATTGATCTTTTGCTTTATGGTGCTTGTGCTTCTTTGTATTCAGCCTCTGCTGACGCGGTATTTACTGTTTATTAAATATCTGCTTTAATTGCTCAGCGTGCTCCGTGGCAGGGCCTTGCTGCCACTAATGCTGCATTTTTGAAGGCTCTTCATCTCAAAGGAGCTGAAGGGATGATCCATGAAGTCAGGAGATTAGATGTGAGCTCACCATTGATTCAATGAACATCTGAGGATTATGGATTGTTATCTTTGTGTTCATTGCAGATGACTAATGCAGGCAGATGATGGTAACTGAATCCTTTAAAGACAGTAGTCATAGCAGGCTGTGGGTGTGGTATGGGAAGGCAGTGCAATAAAAGAGGTGTAGAAGTGGTGATAGGTGATAAAACGTTGAAAATTCTTATTATGAATATGTTTTTTGCTCTCAGCATACTTAGCATGCCCATTTCCAGTGGTTTTCTACCCACATTCACAGCAATGTGGATTTAGGACTCTCTGTTGTTAAGGAAATGGGTTTTGAACTTGCATCAACTCAGAAAAAGCTGGCAAAGACTGAATAAAGATTCCCTTCTTTTGTAAGGCTTCTCAGTCGTATGGGTGGTTGTCTTGTCATAGAGTTTTCATGGAGATTCAAAACACTGACTTCAAAATAAGGCTGCAATGTAACAACTGCTGCTTAGGGAGGAAAACAAACCAGTTGTGAACTAATCTAATCTCTGCTGGTTGGATTCCAGCTGCCTGCATGTGCAGTGTGTGCACAGCCTAAACTGCAGCCTAAATTTGAGAGTGATAACTGGCACAGGTGCCATAAAAACAGTTGTTCCAGTTTATCACCTGATTACCTACGTGCATCCCTGACCTTCTGAAAGGCACGTGTGTACGTGCTGGGGCCAGATTTATTTGGGGTGGTTTGATACGAGGTGCCACAGGTGATACTGGGCAGACAGGAGGGGACCTGAGTCACAGCCCCAGCTCCCTGAGCCTCTCTCAGGGAGAGTTTATTGTCCACAAACCCACTTCCAGAGGCTGCTTACGTCAATCTGTGGAAAATTGTGACAGCATGGTCACAAGCTTCACCTTATTCTAGGCCCAAGGCCCTTTGCTTGGTCAGCTTTTTCCTCGAGGCTTGCAGCCCTGCACCTTCTGCTGGGCTTTGACACCTCTGTGCCAGCTCTTCCCCCAAAAATGCACCCAGAGGAGAGGGGATGGTGCCCACATCACTGGGCACTCCCAGTACTCAGGCTTTGGGAAACCAGTTACACCCCTCCCTCTGGACTGGTGCCTCTAATTCCCACATCCCACCAGTCTGCAGTCTGTCCCTTTTGTGGTTGGTTCAGGATGGTTTGTTCTGCATTCTGCACTTCTCGTGTGTAGGACTGTCAGATTAGAGAAGTTTTTACGATACAAGCTGTGCTTGGGAGCTTACAGGACTAATAATCATAAACTCTTTGGCAGCCTCCTACATCTTTGGCTGCATTTTTTGTGTTCCCAGAGGGCTGAAAGGATTCCCTGTAAAATTCAGCTGTGCTGTATTTGTGTGTAGGAGAGGGAAGCAGCTCAACTGACCTGGTGCTTAATGTAGTCACATAAAGAGCTTAGAACTTGTCCAGTGGCAATAAAAGAGGAGAACACAGTTGTAAAAACACTGACCTCTTTTTCATGGATTTATCCATAGAAACCATCTATAGAATTGATTTGTTTTTCTGTTCTTTTATGGTAAAGAGCCAACACAGAAGTCAAGTCCCTCAGTCTTGTCAGGCCATAAATTCTGAGTTTTTTAACTCACTTAATCCAAAAGAACTTCGTGCCAGTTCAGCCTTACTGCCTAGAGCTATGAATTCCCAGAATCCCAAAGCAAACAGGGGCCTTAGAGGAACATTCAGAGCTGTTAGTGATGTTGCATATATCAGTACATATGACTGTAGGGAGCAGAAGGCATTAGCGTGGGAGCATTAGAGCCCTGTTCCTCCAAACTTGGAAGTCTGCTGTAAGATCAGGATCATAACAAAATAACAAAAAATGTGGGATGCCTCAGCATATACCAAGCATTATCTGTGTCTGTCCAGCCCTTTGTACTGGCCTTTGGAGAATTTTGGGCTGGTTTTGCTCTGTGCTGCCTCACTGAATTGTAACTTTCTGCTTCCCACTTATGAACTGAGCTGCTGCAGTAATTCAATCAGCCTGATGGATTTTATACCTTCATTTTGATCCCTCCAAACCTACATCATCAGTTTTAAATTGAATATTCTTTTTTTTTTCTTTTTAGGACCTTTTATCCTTCTCTCTTCAAGATGGTGAGTTTACTTGGCATTTGTTCTTTGTAAAGATAATATATTTGAGTTTACATCTGATACTTTAAAGTGCTCAAAAAGGCACTATCCTATTTCATCTCAGTTTCCTCTCTGGCAAAAGCTGCACAATCTTTCCCTGCATCGCCTTCAGGAAAAACAACTCTTCTATTAGGAATGGTTAATAATACCCACTGAAAATTGAACAGCTCTTCACCTCCTTACCCTCACACACTGTGCATCAGCAAGCAGATGTAAGTGCTGGTGGAGTGGGGTGGTTTTTCTCCAGTGTTTCCAGGGAAGCAGGTGACCTCTTCCATTAGAAAGGCAGTAAAGCTGTTATGAAAATCTCAGCCTAAAATATTTTCTGCTGGTTGTCTAAAAAAGAAAAAAAACAAAATCATGGTATAAATTCCAGTGTGTCCTGTGAAGCCCATTGTAAATAAATGTGTTTTTTCTCATATTACACATAAAACAATTCTCTGGCTTGCAATCCATTACATGGATTAGTCTGATAAATTTAATTAAATAAAGACTGTCTGCTGAACAGAATGTTCATTTCTAAAAGCCTGGATTCTATGACTACTTGCATCTTTTAAATCTCCGTGCTTTAACATGTTCTCACAGGAAAGAACTCACTGGTTGCTGATTAGCCTGTTGCACTGCAGAACAAAACACGTTTTGTTCTTGCTTTATTTTTAATGGAAAATTGACAAGTCAGTTATTGCAAAACCGCTTATTCTGTGAAGCTGGGATTTAAGAGAAATATCTTTCCAAGCCTCTCTGCCTTCCCACCAGGCTGGTGAGGAAGGAGCCCAGCAGTGTCAGCAGACACAAAAAAAAGAAGGAGGCTCCTTACACCTGCATGGACTTGCAGGATGTGCCACATTTCGGGAAGGAGTAAACATAAATCCTGTCCTCATTTCTCAACTAAGCAGAAACCTGATCAAGAGGGTCATTAAAGGCCACGGAATTAGCTTGGTATCTTGGTAATGATGGTAATAAATAAACAATCTTGATAAATTGCCTAATGCCATATTTGATCTACGTGCAACAGGTATCAGACATTCTTTGTAATTGGGTCTTGCTGATATCTTCACTGACCCTGAGAAAAGCAATTGTGAGAATTGTGACCCTGAGAATTGCAATTTTTCATCCCAGAGTGCACCAAGAACCCTGTATAAAAGCCAAACATCAGGAAGCAGTAGGTGCTGCTGAAACACATTTTAAAAAGCATAAAAAAGCAAGAGTTGGCACAAATAATTTAAAATCTATTACATTTAAGATGTCTTTTCTTCGAGAACACCTGCTGACAAAACTAGGAGGAATCAGTTCTGTTGCCTGATGTTGTCTGAGCACACTGTCCACTCCTGCATCTCCAGCAGGGAGTGTAAAAGCTACCATTTATCCGTGGTGCTGCTGGGGGAGCTGCTGTGTAGCTTTACATTCCTGAGTACCTCTTGTTGCCACCAAAGAAGAAGATAAAGCTTTTGCCTGGAGGTGCATTTTTACAATCTCCCTGGACTGCTGCAGTCGAGGTGGGCTGTGCCCAGTTACCCACACAGACATGTTTGATATTCCCAGTTAGCAGTGGTCCTGCAGCAGCTTTTCTCTGTTGAAAAGTTGCCACCAGTCCTTGACCACAGAGGATGGAGACCAAAGGCTCTGAGATCCTTTTCCTGCCACAGAGGCATTACCTGGTGTGGTGGCTCTGTCTGCAGGGAAGAAGGATTTTCCATTTGTCAGTCTCCTCATGTTCCTGGAAGAAAAAGAGGGCCTGGGGAAAGGAGCTGCTGTGTGACACATTCCTTGGGTACTCTGCTCCTTAACTAAACTGTGTGGTCAGACTGATTTCCCGGGCTTTTCTCTCTTCAAGGATCCTATGATGCTCGAGCCAGGGTGTTGATCTGCCGTGTCAGCTGGCTGCTGAGAATTCCCTTGGAAGATCTGGAAGTCCTGGAGGAATCTCTGCTTGAGAGCCTGAAGGAACAAAAAGAGGAAGAGTCAGAGTAAGAACATTTGGGTTGATATGGGATCAAAAAACGCTGCCAGAGCTCAAAAACTTAGCAAGTAATTACTTGTGCCTAAGTCCAGTCTCTGATTATTCCCCACATGGCTCTTACTGTAATCATTTATGGCTTGATTAGGGTTGCGGAGCCCTCATAGCACTGACAAGCAGAAAAGCTCAGCATTCTTAAAATCAGAGCTGAGACCTGGCCTTGCACACTGGTAAAGGCTGTTCTGCACTGAGCTGCCCCCTTCCCTCTTTCCAGTTGCCTCTCAGAGACTGTAGATTTTGCAGAAATACATCACAAAGATCTTGTTGTCTCCTGGCCCAATATCCTTCAGATAGAGCTGCTTCTTGCAGAAAGAAGTTCCTACAGATAATCAGGATTAGATCCTCAGATGTTCATTGTGTCTGGATCTGTCTTTAAGCATCTTTAAGGGACAGCTGGATAACTCCTATTGAAGGGAGATTTCTGAGGGCAACAGGCTGAATCTTCAGATACGTATAGACCTGCCTTATAATTCTATGTTATTAACATAGAACCTATAAGAAATGTAGTATCTTTATATTCCTCTCATCAGGCAGGAATTGTGTGACAGTTTAACGGTATTTAAGGCAGTAAACCTGTCCATAGTGGACTTTCAAGGGAAATATTTTCATCTGTCAACTCAGCAAATGGGTTCTGAGATTACCCTGAACGTTAATGAAGGTTTTAATTGACACCCTTGCCATGGTTCAGCCCAGGTATTACCGTGGGGTCCAGCATGTGATGGGGAGCTTCCAGTAACAGCTGTATGTAAATAATGCTTAACTTTATAGCACACTGTAAAAAAGGGAAAGTCAGAATAATATCAAAGATCGTGGACTGCTAAACATTTGGTGTGCAGGAGCAAGGGTTGGTATTAATTGGTTGGGGACTGTTTTGCTGTAGGTTGTGGAAATAAACTCGGTGCTGGGCCTTTAAGCTGTGTCTGATAACAGCAAAAGAACAGTGTGGATTCCAAACCCTGCTGCCAGCCCAGTGGTGTTCCTGTGTCTGCTGTGGAGAGAGACAGGGATTCCTGTCTTGTCCTTTGCCCAAATTGCAGCCATGGGAGTAAAGGTATATTGGATTCAAAAGAAAAAGAAAAATCCTTACGGTGGGAGGAGCCCAAGACTGCAGTGCAAACTCATTGCTGTGCCAAAACAAGGCTGGGATTTGTGGGGAATCAATGACCTTTTCTTTAGTTTGAAGTCAGGAATCAATGGGGAAAGGATGCAAAATATAAACCTGTCACCACCTTGACCTCACAGATTTTGGGGCTGGGAACATCATCCTGTGCTTGGGATGCTGCCAGCTTTGACCAGCAAGATGTTTTGGAGCAGAAATATCCAACCAGGGGTTTGGCAGCTCCTGCACAGATGTTTTTATTGATATTTTTTAACAGGAGGTTTTGCTCCTACCTTTGCTGCTGTGGATATGTTGGATTGAGACCCAGAAACTACAAGATTAAATGTACAGTCCTCTAAAAAATAATGCTTCAACCACTTAAATCCATTTTAGTTGCACCAAGTGTGCTCTGAGCTGCAGGTGACACCTTTCTTTTGTACACAGTTCTGTAAGAAACTGGAAAACATCACAACATTTGCTTGCTAATGTGTGCTCCTGCCACTTTTCTATATTGGAAAATGACCTGAAATTCCCCATAACAATCTCTCTGAACACAATTTGTGGTTCAGGCAAGAAGCTGCACATCTGAGCTCAGTGAGGGTAGAGAAATACCAGGAGCAGCAGTTAATTACCAGAGTGGATAAAAGCAGGCTGGTAATCCAGTGATAATGGTAATGGAGGAGCCATTAGGAAGCAGCTGCTGGCAGCTCCAGGAGGGAAGCAGTGACAGGCAAAACTTCTCCTTTTATTTACTGCAGGATTTAGCTGCCACTCTCTTTCTCCCCACAGAACTCAAACTGCTCATTATTCCCACTGATTCCAGGTTAGACATTTTCCAGCTCTCTTGTCATTATTCTCAGCCTGAGACACAGTGCAGTGAGTGTAAAAGCTGATGAACCTCTTGTAGAACAGAAAATGCTGGGTATTGCCAGCTTAGGTATGAACAGCCTGGCTGGTGTAAAGAACTCCAGGAGGAATTTTATCCAAAGCCAAGCATTCAGACTGGTGACTAAGCACAAAGTAGAGCATTTTGAAAGGATGAGAGGAAATGGCCTCAAGCTGCACCAGAGGGAGGTTCAGGTTAAATCAGGAGGAAGTTCTTCATGGAAAGGGCTGCCAGGCATTGTAAGGGGCTTCCCATGGAGGTGGTGGAGTCCCCATCCCTGGAGATGTCCAAGGAACAACTGCAGGTAGCACTCAGTGCTCTGGGCTGGGTGACAAGGTGGGGATCGGACACAGTTTGGACTTGATGGCCCTGGAGATCTTTTCCAACCTCAGTGATTCCATGGTTTTCTGATAGCCAACCCTGCTTTGCCCATGGGGCTATAGAAGTGGCTGTGGCTGTGCAGAAATTGGAGGGGTGTTGCTCTCTGCAGCTGCAGGAGGTAATGAGCAATGGTTTTTTGGAGAGTCTCTGTGGAGACAGAGGCTCCGTGACGTGCAGGTCCGTGGGAGTTCTGCCAGTGAGAGCAGTGACTCAGGGATTTCACCCACTGAGCTCCGTTCTCCTCCTGCTGCGCCTCACAAAGCTGCATATTGTTTGGGACTCGTGTAAAACTGTCTTAATCAAAATTACAGTGTGCTTAGGGGGTTCCAGGAAGGATTAAGCAATTATATGGATAACGAAAATCCAAAATTAGGCTAGGATTAACAGGGAAAATATCCAAGTTTGGAAGCAAGATAAATTGTCACGTCTCAAGGCCTGGATTTACTGCTGTATAAACAGGCCAGAGGGAACCTTCCTCTGGAAATAACTTATTGCAGTATCCTCTGTTTCTTCCACTTTCCTCTGAAATTGAAGCACTTCTTGTAAGACAGAATGCAACGACACTGGAGAGAAGTCAAAAGTAGTGGCTAATAAGTGGGATTTGTTCCTTTTAGGTTTATTTACCTTTTTCTGGTAAGCTTGTTAAAATACAGCTTAAATGCACACTGATGACTCTGTTTAATTCCTATTCTATTATTGTGTTGTGATGTGCAATTAGAAAGCAGCTCAAAGTAAACACTGCTATTGGAAAACAGTTTAATTGCATCTCTGTTTGTTAGCACAAATTACTCCTATTCCCTTTTATTTCAAACAATTTTCCCTGTTTCTTCTTAGCTTTCTTGTGGTTTTTGAGGACACTTAGGCAGCATATAGTTAATGAAATGCCTTTGACTTTTGTCTCTTTTTTTTTTTTACAAGCTTCAGCCCTATTAGGAAGGGTTTTCTGAGTAAGTAATATCTGTTGGCTTTTGTCAGCAATTAAATCTGTTTCAATTCAAATTTGTTTCAATTTAAATCTGTGGTCCATTTAATCCATTAAATTTAAATCTCTAAATCCGTGCTCATAAATCTCAGTGTGCTGTGACAGTCCACACCTGCATGTTCCTTTTTACTGTTCCTGAGAGGGAAGTTACACAGAGGAGAATAAAAGCAGATCCTGATGCAGCACTGTTACCCGTTGGACTTTTCCCTTAATTTTTGTGCTTTTAATTCCCCCTACAGAACTGCAGAAGTCTCAAGAAAAAAGAAGGAAAGAAGGAAAAAGCTGAAGAGATACCTGCTGATCGGTCTGGCAACTGTTGGGGGTGGAACAGTGATTGGTGAGGCTGCCCTTGGCATTTTGGGGACACAGCACCAGGGACAGAGAGAGGTCTGACTCCAAGAGAAGAATTTTCAGCCCCTCAAAAATAAACATGAAAGAGTTAGAGGTATTTTCAGCCCCACAAAAATAACATGAAAAGTTATTCCAGTGTAGCTTCACTGGCTGGGGGAAGTATTAAACTGAGGTTGTCAGCATTAAAAATGTTTTCTCCTTCTTGGCTCTCATGTTATGAGAGGATCGGATCTTCAACTCTGAAATCAAAAAGTGTGAGATTAGATTAATGTTTCCTGAGTAAACAGAGCACAGTTCACCCCAATCACCACATAATCTTCCTTTGACTTGGAAATGATTCTTCATTTTTCTGGAGTCAGCCAAATAATTTGGGTAGAGATTGAGGGCCTGGAGAGGGTCTCAGGAAGCCCCTTCATTGTTCCAGCAGCAGTAGCAGCACTGTCCCAGCACAGGGAATGCCTGCCTGGGGATTTTAAGGGATACTGGTTTGGTGATAGCTCTTGCTGCATCCTCAGGTCTGACAGGAGGCCTGGCTGCCCCTCTGGTTGCTGCGGGAGCTGCCACCATCATCGGGAGTGCTGGAGCAGCTGCTTTAGGATCCACTGCTGGGATTGCTGTCATGGCATCCCTGTTTGGAGCAGCAGGAGCTGGTCTTACTGGTAAGAGAGCAACCACATCCTTCTCAGCCACTGGGGCACAGGATCATGTGTGCAAACACAGTTAATGACCCCACTGAGCTCTCTGAAGAGTGAGGGAAGTGGTTTGTGGTGTGATCTGTGAGGTTTCGTTGTCTCAGTGCTGATTAAGGTACTGTGTAGCCCCTGGTGACCAAATAGGGAAAGAATATTTGGTGTGTGGTTAATGAAGGAAATGAAAACTTGCTGCTTTGGGTTAGAAAGATGCTGCCATAGAGAAAAGCAGCAAAAAAAAAAAACACCCTTCTGCTCGATTTCCTCAGATCACACAAGCTCAGAAAGATCATGTTGGCTCCTTACCAAGCTATAAGTAATGCATGGGCTGACTGAAAGGTTTTGGAAAGGAAAAAAAAAAAACTCTCCAGATTATCCAATTATTTTCTTAACAAACTCCTGCTATTAGCAGAGGGTGCCCTTTCTGTGCCATCTCTGAGCCATGTGTTTCTTCCTGGCTGCGTGTAGGGTACAAAATGAAGAAACGTGTGGGAGCCATAGAAGAGTTTGAATTCCTCCCACTGACTGAAGGGAGGCAGCTCCACATCACCATAGCAATCACTGGATGGTTGTGCACTGGCAAATATGGTAAGAACGTGATAAAGGAGCTGAGAGGAGCTCCAAGAGCTGTGGCTGTGTCCCACTCCAGGCTGTGTTTGTGCTCTCAAAGCACCATGGCATGAACCACATCAATTCTCACCATAAGAATTTGCAACTCAGTCTGCAATCCCAGGCAAACAGAGGAATAAAAAAGAGGGCATAAAGTTGATGGTGATAGCAGGTCTGGGAGCAGCCATAGCAGGATTGTTGCTGCTGGGAACACAGTTTTGCCAGAAAAGGTCTGTTTGGGAGATGACTGCCAGCCCTAGCACGAAGTGTCTCTGAGACCTTATGTTTATCCTCCAGGAATTAACAGAAAATAGTGTGTTTTTGCTCTCTCTGTATCTGCCAGCTAATGAGGTTTATTGGCAAGAAAGTTCTGTCAAGTAAATCCTGTTAAGCACAGCACTCCGGAGGTGACTTACAGGGTAAACCTTGAAAGGTCTGTAGTGCTTTATTTTCCAATGTAGCTTGTCATATAAAATATGTCACCTGTCTGCTAATGTGCTCAGCAACCTGACTGAACAGCTGCCAGTTTATTGAGAAGCACTATAATTAACTCTGGGTGTCATTAATGCAGAAGGATGTCTCGTCCTGTCACTTGCCAGGCTGCAGTTTGCTGTCACAAAGTTCTCACTTTGCAGTGCTGTGCTTTGGCTTCTCTCTAGTCTGCTCGCCAGAGGTCCAAATCCTCAGGGCTGGAGGGCTCCCAGGCACAGCTAGAGAGGCAAGTGTGTCCCTCCAGGAACCTTTTTGTGTCTGTTTGCCCTTAAAAGGGAGTTACAGATGACACACATTCTTCTTCCATAACTAGCAATCTGCTAGAATGTTTTAAAGAGCAAAATTAGGGTTGTCATCCATTTTCCTCCTTACAGCAGTGTCTCTTTGTGTACACACTCCTTCAAACAGAGGGACTGAGGACAGGAATTTTATGGAATTTGCCACCTTTTGATTTTGGAGGTGCCAGTAGTTGCCAAACCACGTCCCCAAATAAGACAGAACACTGTGGGGATCTTGTATCACTTTCACCTCAACCTGACCTGCATTGTTTGGGGAAGGAACAATATGGGAAGGCTTTTAATTAATTAATATGAGAGATCTGCTCTGCCCTTCAGTGTTGACCTGTCATTAATAGCATTGCTGGAATATTTGATCAGTGTTCTGATCCTCTGTTGGGCTCCTCTTGCCAGGATCAGCTACTGTGTTCTCTCCAAATGTGAATTCAATCTTTGCAACCTTTCCCAGGGAGCTTCACGGCCCCGTGGAGCAGCATGCTGCACTCCAGTGAGCAGTACTGCCTGGCCTGGGAGTCCAAGTACCTGATGGAGCTTGGCAACGCCTTGGATTCCCTGCTGAATGGCTTTGTGAACATGATGGCTCAAGAAGCCCTCAAATTCACTGTCTTGTCAGGTAAGAAACTAAATCCTGTCAGACCTGCTTGAGTGCCTCTTGTGCAGTGTGAGTGTTAAAGGACCTTTCCTAAAGAAGGAATGTTTTGGAGGAGGCAGTGCTGGCATTGCCCAGCAGAGGTGACCTGAGAACCTCCTTTACCACACCTGTAATTTAGCTGTGCTTTCCTGGACTGCTGAGCCACCGTGTCATTGCGTCATCCTGTTAAAGTTACAGCTGGAAACACCTTCCTTCACGTGTGACTGCTCATTTCCCCATATTATTACACATTTACTGCTGTAGAGCAACATCCCAACACGCAGGTTACAGTCACCCCCCTATGCCAAAACATCTTTCTTATCTGTAGTCCAGCAAAGCGTTTCTCAGCATAGCTATTGGGAAAGAAGAGCTGGAAATGACATAAGCTCCTAGGCTTGGCCTTTAACTTGAGTGAACTCTCTTGATTCTGATTTTTCTAAGAAAGCTCTGTGTGTTACAGGGATTGTGACAGCCTTGACTTGGCCAGCGTCTCTCCTGACTGTTGCCAGTGTCATTGACAACCCCTGGGGAGTGTGTCTGCATCGCTCTGCTGAGGTGGGCAAGCACCTCGCACACATCCTGCTCAGCAGACAGCAGGTAAGGCCACAGTTACCCAGGAATATGGGCTGGAAGGGGATTGCCCCAGGGAGGGGAAGTTTTATAGTTGCTGGTTACATGGTATCTTTCTAGGGAGACAAAAATAATAGAACAAAAACTCAGAGAGTGCTGCATGTGACCAGCAGATATCTCACTCACTGGGGAAAAGGGGGAGATCCCAAGTGGATCAGGGAAATCCTGCTGAGATCTGTTCTGTTTAACCTAAAGCTTTTCTCAATGAGGAAGAAGAGATCCAGGTCATAAATGACCTGTGGCTTACCCATGTGACAACACAGCCAGGCCACCTCACCTAGTGGAAGTCAGAGAGCAGGAGGTGAGGATGAGTGAAAAGGAAAGGAGAATACAAAATGTTAAAAACATTTATTGATCATTAAGAGGAACCAGCAAAACAAGCTGAGACAAAAGTGGGTGGCAGCCAGTGCCCAGTGAGCCATGGCTTTGCCTGCAGAGAAGGGGAACTGCCAGAAGTCTCTATGCAAAGGCTTGGAAAAGGCATTTCTGCCCCCCAAGAGCTGCTGTCACTTGCTGGCCCAGTGCTGGGTTTTGCTGGCCGTGTTTGTCTCACAGCAGTCACTGCTGATCATAGAGGAGCCCGAGGGGCCCCAGAGCTGTGTCCCAGCAAGGTGGAACAGCACAGCAGGAACAAACTTGATTTCTCATAAAAGCCCAATCCTAGAAAACTCAATAAGCTTTGTTTCATACAAGCCCTTTCTTTTGCTTTGGAGCGTTTGTTCCTGCCTGTTAAGCATTTGCTGCTGTGAAAACACATTCCAGTGTGCTGGAGAGTCCAAAACTAGGTAATGAGATATCTGGGGTGTCCATCACACACCTGCTCCCTGGATATTACAAAGACCGTTTTTCATTGATGTTGGGATTAGGTTCCCTTTAATCTTACAGAAAATCTTATTAGGCTGTTCAAAATAAAAGCTGAAAGCTTAAAAGCCAAATCGTTTTTTGTAACCATCGCATACTGCTGCTGTCATTCAGCCTGAAATCTGGAAGTGGTCAGTATTTTTGTGTTATGGCTTCTTCTTCTGTGTATTGAAACATTTCTAGGAAAATTTTGTTCCTTGAATAAGGTTTTCATATGGAAATTTCACATCAACTACAGCATCTGTTTGGGTTCTGTTTGAAACATCGACCTTGTAACTTTTGATCATTACATTTTTTTCATTTGATTTCCTGAAGATCAAAACATACAAAATACTCAGATATGTAGAATTCTCCATATTGAACTGGGCATAACTTTGAGGAGACTTGATCTGTTTGACACTGATCAGATTTCTCCAGTCTTTCAAAGGTGCATCACAGAGCAAAGGTGCTCTGTGTCTCAGCTCTCAGGGATCCCAAGCCCAGTCTCTCTTTCTAGAGAAAACACCTTTTGGTGGCATTTTTTACTCTTTCTCCTTCTTTCTCAGGGCCAGAGACCTGTCACACTGATTGGCTTCAGCCTGGGTGCCAGAGTCATTTACTTCTGCCTGCAGGAAATGGCTCAGGAAAAAGGTAACATTCACCTTCTAAGCATTTTTTCTTTCCTTGTCCTTACTCCTGGTGGAGAAATTTTTCTTCCAAGAGAAAGAAGGCAGCTTGGCTCTTTTAGGAGAGGATGAAAACCAGAAAAAACCCGAGGTTTAAATGCCTTTGGAGCCAAATTCTGCTGTCATCTCCCCTAGTCCAGGAGGAAAAATCCACAGTCTTCACTTGAGGGGTTTCAGTGGGTCATTTTGGTCTGTAAACAACAATGTGACATTTGTGATCAGCCTGGAGCTGCCTGTGCAGAGGATGCTTTGCCTTTCTTGGGAGCTCTCTGCAGCTCTCATATCTGATTATTCCCTGAGTCCTGCCTTCCCTTTAAGTCACTGAAATGCCACTGTCATCTGCTATTTTCATGGTAATTTTCCCTCATAGTCAAGTATAAAACCATCTGACAATTTATTACCCATTGTGGTTCTGTTTATTAATAGATTTCTATTTTTAATTTAGAAAAAACAAGAGTAAAATCATTATGATCAGTTGATGGAAATTGCATCTTGGAGTTGAGTCAGCAGTGAGTGAGTGCAGCCTGCCTTCCCCCCACGTAGCAATTTAACTCATTAACCATTTAACTTCACAATAAATCATAAATAGGGAATTTTATAAAGGAAGATGTCCAGTAAAGTCCAAGAAGGTGGGAACAGAGTCAAGTGAGGGTGGAGAAGGTCAGGATTGACAGCTATGTGGCAGAACTTAACTTCTGATTTAAGATAGAAGTCCCCAAATGCAGGAATTCTGTTCTCAAAATAAATCTAATCAAATCCAGAATAATCCTTATGGAGTTACACTGGAGCCAGAACCCAGATCCTAATCTGGCCCTAGAGCTACACTCTTTGTGTCCTGAGAATGTCAAGGGCTGAGGTATTTCCAGGTTTTTATTTCAGTCTACAGGCTCTGGAATGACACGAGCCCATAGCTTAGGGAGGAAACCCTTAGGGGTCTGGAAGGTTGGCAGCCACTCCAAAGAAATCCAAGCATTGTGGTGATGTATCAGCACAGCTCCCACCAAACACTGATTTTTCAGCTCCTTAATTGAATTCTGAAAGCTGAGCTGTTTGTGAGATGAAAAGCAGCATGTTTAGCACAGATTGCCAGGGCGTTCTCACAGGCACATTCCAGAGCAGCCACAGAGGGAGCAGAGCTGGGACCTGGGACAGCTGAGACTGATTTGGGTTTGGCCTTGGATGTCTCACACGAAAGGAACACACGGCCTCGGCATGCAGGGCTCTGTGTCCAGATGGCAGTGGCATTGCTGAGGACAAACAGCTCTGATGGATTGGTCAGTGAAACACCCTGGCAGGAGCTCAGACTCTGTTCAAATGCTTCTCTGCAAAGCACTGGAATAACCTTTGGGTGCTTCATCACGGATCCCTTGGGGAGCCAGAGCTCAGCAGGTTTCCAGAAAATGACATTATGGCAGAAGCTGGAGTCAATAAACTATCAGAGACACGTTACTGCGTGGGAAGATCATTGCTCTGATTTCCTCATCGTGATTCCCATGCATTTTAGTGAATAATCAGCAATTAGCACACTAATGCAAATGGATAATGGCTGTTACCAGAGACCAAACCTTGAGAGCCAGCTGTGTGTGACAGGAGTGAGGTGTCACACGCTGGGAGTTTGGTACTGATCACAGCTCCTGTGACCACGGGGCTGTGATCCCTGCTGTGCTCAGGGGTGGGAACACTGCTGCCAGCCCTGCCCTGGAACGTGTGCACACAGCCAGAGCTGAACTCCAGCCCTGTTCTCCTGTCGGAGTCCAGGACATCCCTCTGGCCACCCTGGAGGGTTTGGAGACCGGACGGGGGGTCTGGGATCTGTCCAAGGGGCTCAGCCAGCCTCACACAGAGCCCAGGAGGGCACTGCCTCTGATCCCTGCCATGGGAGTGAATGCCCACAGTGTATGAAGAATCCCAAGCTGAGAGAATTCAAAATAAGTAGTATTTAGTTTATCATAGAATGTAAATGTAGAATCTAGGATCTTTAGTATATGGGGCTGAAGAGACAAGATGGAGGAATTGGGGAGTGGCCCCTGTGCTCCTTGTTCTTGCTCTCGTCCCCCATCTTTTGCTGAGTTGGATTTTAGAGATTGGTTTAGAGTAGAAATGACATGTTAACATAGGTAGTAGGCATTGGTACAATTTTGTAAATAAAAAGTTCATTTTGGACAGTGGTTGGGTCAGGGGTACTGTACATAAGGTGTGGGGCTCTCTGACCCACCCAGTCCCCCCTGTGTCCTGCTCTGCGGAGATGCCCTGCAGAGCTGAGAAAGAACTGAGATAATGAAGAATAAATGGCCTTGGAAACACAAACTGGCAGACTCAGCTTGTCGTCTCTAGCTCTGGTGTGAAACACCCAGGGCAAAGAGAAGACTGAAAACCTGATTACCTCTGGGAACAGCAACCCTGAGGAGACTCCCAGGGAACAGCAACCCTGGGGGAAAACCTTATTACCTTGGGGAACAGCAACCCCAAGGAGAATCTCAGGGAATCAATAACCCTGAGATTCTCCCACATCAGCACTGATGTGCTGAGGTGCTTTCCCTTTCCCAGGGAGCTGCATCCCAAGGGCTCAGCAAAGCCCAGCTCCCAGGACTGGTTATAGTCTCTGGGACAGCTTCTTTCTTCCGCAAATATTCTGGAGAAATCAACTTAATCAGGTTTGAATTGCAGGCTCTCATTCTCACTCTGTTCTCACCTGCTTAGACTTAATTGGAAATTTTCCTTTATGAAACTCCTTATTCATTAGGTGCTCTCTATGAGGCTAAAAGGCTAATTAAATAATTTTTTTCACTGCTTTGGCAGACTTTTTTATTCTTCAACATCTAAAAGATTTACAAATTGTGAAATACATTTAATTTATCTCGAGCATCAGCTGCTCTGCAGGCCAGTGATCTGTTCCCCGGTTTCTAGCCTGTCAACATTGAAAGAAAATGAGCATTTTTCAGCCAAGGTTAAACTCTTTTTTTTGTTCTGAGCAAGCAATAAGCTAGACAAAGGCTGGAGAAACAAAAGCTTCCACCACCTTGCCCAAATATTCAAGATCCTGATGAATTAGCTGCTTGTTTGTTCAGTTGGCTCACACCATGGACACGGAATTTAGAATCGTGGTTGGAATGAGCTTCCCGTTAGCAGGACTCTGGGTTTCCTTTTGATTGTCCATGATTATGGGAACGGGGCTTTATTGCTCACAAAATTAAATTGCCCTTTGCTCTTTTTGATTGGTGCAAAATTTGCTCTGCAGTGAGAAATAATTCCAGGAGAGCTCATTTGGGTTTGTCAGGCATGGGGATTTACACAGCGGAGAAGGATGCAGGCACTGCAGGCAGCTCCAGTCCTTTCTGCTATCAGGAAACAAAGTGATTTACACTTAAAAAGTTCCCAAGCAGCAGCTCTTCCTCAAATGTTAGGTTTAGCTCAGGTCTGTGGAGCCTGGTCTCCCACAGGTGCAGCATATGGATTTGGAATGTTCTGCTCATGAGTCTTCCATTTAACTGCTGTGGTATCAGAGGCTTCATCTCTCTTTACAAAGATTTATGGGAGATACTGATATATTGTTCAGAAGTTTAGGAAAGCAGAAGAGCTGCCCAGTATTTCTCATTCCATCAATATTCCTCTTGAAATTGCCCAGCTGCAGCTCTCTGATAAGTGAGGAAGATTTATTATGCTTAAAAGTCAACATTGCTGTTCAGCAAATCAGGCCCTGGGCATTCAGGTTACAGCAGAAGGAAATTAAACCAGTTTGATAGATCTTCACTGGGTATTGGCAAGTGCCTCCATTTGCTACTTCCAAATCAATGTTAACAATTTGGGATTTCCTCTTAACATGTTCAGGTCATTTTTCATAGAATCAGCTTTGGGAAGAGTTCCTTATGCTTCATGTATGACATTTGCTCACTCTGGGGGATCTCAGACCTTTCATCTGTTTCAAAGCTCTGTGCAAACCAACACCAGTGAGCCTGCAGAAAGACCTTTCCAGAGGTTTCCAAGCCTTTCCAGGGGTTTCCAAGCCTTTCCAGGGCTTTCCAAGCCTTTCCAGGGGTTTCCAAGCCTTTCCAGGGGTTGAACAGCATCTTTCTGGGCAGAGGCCAGACCAGTTCTCCCTCCTGCCATCAGCTTGGTCCTTTGCACTGTCTGAGGTTCTCAATTTTTCACATTTACTGACTCCAGGAGAATTGTAGACACTTGAGATGTATGCGAAGTTTTATTTATGATCCTCCTTTCCATTGTTTCTGTCCTTCAAACTGAAGCCACCTAAATGATGATTTTTCTGTAGTGCACATCTGAACACACTTCATGTAAGAATATTTTCTGATCCGTCTAAATCTGAACTGTTCTGCTTTCACCTCGACAGACTCCCAAGGGATCATTGAAGACGTTGTTTTACTGGGAGCTCCAGTGGAAGGAGAAGCCAAGCACTGGAAAGCTCTCACCAGGGTGGTGTCAGGCAGGATCATAAATGGCTTCTGCAGGTCAGTGTGTGCTCAGTGCCCAGCCCTGTCAGCCTGGAAATGGTTTGGTCCTTTCAAACACTTTGTAAATGTTGGTGAGCATTGATTTAGCAGTGCCAGAGCCTCGTTCCTCCAGGGTTAGGGTTAGGGTTACTTACCCCTGGTGGAGAAATTTTTCTTCCAAGAGAAAGAAGGCAGCTTGGCTCTTTTAGGAGAGGATGAAAACCAGAAATACCCGAGGTTTAAATGCCTTTGGAGCCAAATTCTGCTGTCATCTCCCCTAGTCCAGGAGGAAAAATCCACAGTCTTCACTTGAGGGGTGATCCTCCCTCAGATCCATTGGAGATGGCAGCTCCAGGAGGCACTTGGAGGCTGTTTGGCACAGCTCCTGGTGCCACTGCAAGCCCATGCAGGTCCTGCTCACACAGGGACAGTGTTCCACCACTCACAGCCTGAAGCTGGCCCGGCGTGTTTGTGTGTGTAATCTGATATATTCTGAAACCCCTTTAAATCTCAGCTTTGTGTGAAGGACTATAAATGCAGCAGTTAAGTTCACTGACCTAAAGAATGGGAATTAGAATCTATAAAAGCTTTAAGATGCAGTTCACTTGTGGCTGCTTACGGGGAAAAAGATGGGAAAATCACAATGGAAGGGAAGGAGATCAAGCAAATTGAAAGGTTTTATATCTGGAGTGGGTTTCTGGCTGAGATAGTCCAATGAACACGATATTTAACTTGCAAAGGAAGAATAGCTGGAATAGCTGTAGCAAATTTAGTAAGGATGTGAAAGAATACAAAGACTGCCTTCAAAACAAATACCAGCCTTTTAAAACCACATTTAAAAACATTTTAGAAATAAAAGCAGACATCAGTTGTGCAGAGTTATGGGAGCTGCTGGGTGAGAGGAGGGAGATTCAGAGGCCCAAAACAGCTGAAGCAATCTCAGAAAAGCCATTAAGTATTCGAGTGACAGCTTCAAACCTAATGACTGTGTCTTGGAAGATAGTTGTGGCAGGAACACTGCTTACCAGCACAATTAGATAAGGGGAAATTAAAACCAAGGAATGAAGCGGGGAAGACTAAGAGCATGGGGAAATAAATTGAGAAATAGCCAGCTAAGAAAATTAGCAAAGAACCTGCAAGTCAAGCTAGTTTATAAAGCTGTGAGCCCTTGGGTCAAGGGCAGGTGGAAATGGTGCTGGTGTTTTCCATGCACACATCCACATGGATGCCTACATACATATATGGAAGGTGGGGAAATAGTGTTACTGTGATTCCAACAGAGTGTTTTACCTTAGAAAGAATAAATAAATGAATTAATTAAAAGTATACAAGGTTAAACCAACAAATTATCAACCCTATCTCTCAGCTAGGCTGAAAATTGTTGCTTTTGTCCTCTTTGGATCCCAGGATTTTCAGGGGTGCTGGATGCAAACACCACTTGCAGTGTTTCTTCCTGTGCCATAAGGAAAGGCTGCCTCCCTGGGAATGCTCTGAGTTCCTCCAAGAAGCCATAAATAATAGAAATCATTGCATATAACTGAGTTTACCCAGAAAATATTGTTATCTGCAAAAAGAAATTTCACTGTAAAAAGCTCGGTGTATCCATTTCCTATAACACAGACAGAAAAAAAAGATCTTGTTATAGTTTCTAAGCCTGCCTGTGCTGTTAGAATAAAACACAGTGTGTGTGTGTGTCTAGAGGGTTATTCTGGTAATATGAGGGGCAGCTAGAAGAGGGAATTGAGAGATTTGGGGAATTTCTGTGAGGATTGAGGTAGAGAGAAAGATTATATAAACATTTTGTGGTAAGGCATCACCTGATTCTGATTTCTCTGGTCTCTTGCTCGTACAAATGGTGGCCTCGTTCTGTCACTTCAGGAGTAATTCTATTTAGATCAGATGAATTACACTGAACAGAATTCCTGTGAGATCAGATTTGAGCCCAGTTGTTGAGCTTCAGGACTTGTTCTCCTTTGGCTTTGGAATATGAGGGGACAGGGTGAGTGAGAGCTGTTGGAGCTGTCCCCTCCCACTTAACAGCAGGGATGCAAATTCCCGGTGGGAAACCTCACCCTAACCAGCTGGACTGGCTCAGCTTTTGAAAGACCCCACACCTGAGCAGTGTGAATGTGTTGTAAAGGTTTTGCAGGGTTCTGTGTAGACTTACAACTCCTAGTGTGGATTATTTGGGAGTAGCCAGGAATGGGCACCTGTGTCAGGAGCATTTCATGTGCTGCCATCACAGAGCACAAATCCCATTTGTGTCCCATTTAAATCTCCTCTGCAGAGTACAGTGGCACTTTGGTGCCCAGATTTTTATGCTGTTGCTCAGCTCAGAAGAGTTCTGTGTTTCCTTCTCTCCTCATGCCACAGTCTACCCTGAAACTGTCACAGTGACTTATGGCACTGCTTTAGTGCAGGAACAAACTCTTCCTAGTTTTGTCACTGAAGCCATGTATTTCTACAGTACCTATAAATCAGGAGCACTCCCAGGAGCTTCACAGTCAATATTTATGTCACAACATCAGTGTTGTAGGTCTCATCATCGTTACAGCTTTATGGGCTGGAGAACCTATCAGTACATGAAAAAGGTGAAATACGTCAATGTGCAATCCCTAAGCAAACATAGAAATAAACAGAAGGGTCAGATTCTTAAACTCACTGCGGGTAAAGAGGCGACAGCCATGGATCAGGATTCAGTTCAGACTTACATCCCTGTGGCCCAGGAACCTGCCCTGAATCCAGCAGTGATTCCTCGTGGGATTGCTGCATCCCACAGACCTGCAGCAGGTCCTGGCTCAGACACCACTGTGCTTCCCAGCACTCCCACTCCTCTCATGGTCTGAGTAGTGACACACTGGAAGTGTTCCAGGTCAGGTTGGACAGGGCTTGGAGCAGCCTGGGGCAGTGGAAGGTGTCCCTGCCCATGATAGGGGGTGGAAGAGAATAAGCTTTCAGGTCCTTTCTAACCCAAACTGTTATGGAATTCTTTGATTCCATGTGGCATTGGCTGGGCAACAGGATTGATTGCCACTCTTCTCTGCTTCCAGGGGGGACTGGCTGCTGAGGTTTGTTTACAGAACCTCCTCTGTCCAGCTCAACGTTGCAGGTCTCCAGCCAGTCGACCTGGATGACAGGAGGATGGTGAACATGGACCTTTCCTCTGTGGTAAGTTCTCATATTCTCATTTTTTCTCCATCATTCTTTGCCTGCAGCACTGTAACCCCACACTCCCTGCGCTGGGGAAGCTGGGGGCTGAAGAGAGCCCAGCTGGGGCTCTGGGTACATTGTCCCTCTTTCCTGTCTTTGAGAGAGCTCTTATCCACACTTCCCTCTGGGTTTTGTTGGCCCAGCTAGTGCTCAACACCGAGCAGAACAATGAGAATCTTCCTCTCCTGTTGGACATGTTTGGGGTTTTTTGGTTCTGACATATCTCATAGTGGAGACAGAGAATGCTATAACTCCTCAAGAAGGGCCTTGCTGTCACAGAATCATGGCATGGTTTGGGTTGGAAAGAGCCTGGTCCCAAGGCCTGTGAGTGTGGATCCTGGGGATCAGCAGCTGGAAAACGTGAATGGAGTGTGAATCCCAGGGAGCTGGGATCAGCAGCTGGAAAACGTGGATTGAGTGTGAATCCCAGGGAGCTGGGATCAGCAGCTGGAAAACGTGGATTGAGTGTGAATCCCAGAGAGCTGGGATCAGCAGCTGGAAAACGTGGATCTCAAACACGCGCCCGCACAGCCGGTGCCACCCACTATCTTATCTTGGTGGAGCCTTCCTCACTGCTCAGGTTCAGCCAGGGACAGGCTCCTGGCCCTTGTACCTTGGTCCCCAGGGCTGCAGGAGCTGGAAATGGTTGGAATTACAGAAGCTCTGTGATAGCAGTGGTTGGTTTGCCAGGTCCTGTTGCCTTTTTGGAGTGTGCGTCTCCAGGAAACAGGGAGAGATTGGCTGGCAGATCTGGGAAACATTTAGCTTCCTCAAAGCTATCTGGTGTCATTAGTGATAAGCCACTGTTAGAACAGCTGGCCATATATCTGGCAATATTCAACTCAATTATCTTAAACTCATCACTGTGTCTCTTCCACAGAGGAGGTGAGCTCTTCCACAGAAAACTGTGCAGAACTTCTCTTGTGTATCCATATCCACAGAAATCTTGGACATGCCGTTGTGTTTTTTCCACATCTTAATGTTTGAAATTATTGTTTACCCTCTGCAAACTGGAAGATGCCCAGCACAAAGCTCAGGATACTTCCATGGTTGGGGTTCCTGCTGTGACTCTTCTTCCCAAGTGTCCCCACGAGCTGGCAGGGACTGTCAGTGTTGCTGTGGAGCTAAAAGCACTTGGAAGAGCTTTTAGATTTTTTGGAGCACCAGCTTGCTGAGTCTATAAATACCCAACTGTTCTCAGCTCATTTCATTCATGATAACTGAGCTGTGCACAGCCCTTGGCAGCACACACAGGCCTTGGTGCTGAGCAGAGAGAACAGACCCTTGGAGGAACAAAACAGGTTCTTCCCAGGAGGAAGGGGTTTAGTGGAGGCTTTTAAACATGGTCCGTACATCTTTACATCTCTGTGGGTTGTCAGCATTTCCACCCACTCCCACATCCATTTTCTCACCATTCCAGAGCTGCCAGTACTCATTTGCTGTCTGACATCTGTTTCTGGCATGAAAATGGCCCAAGACGCCAAGTGGTGGCACTGGGGTGACATTTCCTGTCAGTCAGTCCGTGTCACCCCTCTCTTTCTGAGTTCTCTTCAGAGACCCTCCTCATGACCCTCTGTTTCCTGAAGCATGAAACCCCCCAGAGCCCTGCACACTTTATCCTGCCTGGATCACAGCAGCCTCCCCACTCCCCTCAGAGGAGCAGGATTTACATTTCAGCTGAATGAACAACGTTTGCAGAGCTGCTCTCTGCTCATCTCCCAGGGCTCTGTGTCTGCATCTCACTGCCTGGTGCCAGCAGTCAGTCCCAGGGCTGCTCTCCTTCAGAAGGAATTGACACTTCCTTCATCTCACTGCAAAGCTTTGGGGAGGAAAAATGTAATGTTAAGTAGGTGTCATTGCCTTGATCCATTTTCCAGACCACGGGAAGAAATACAGTGCATTCTGTACATTTAGAATGTGAACATTTTAGAAATAAAAGGAGCAAGAATGGGAAAGGAAAATCCAGGGGCAATATTTTTTTAAGTGGCAAGAAAGCAAAGATGGATTTTGCTGCAAGTATAGTGAAGAAGCGTAACAGAAAAATACATAGTGATATTTAGAGCTATATAGAGATACAGGTATTTTCTGTGTGGAGACCAGCTCCACCCCTGCAGGTGCCCTTGTTGGAGGTCCCTGTGAGTGTCCTGCCAGGAGAAGGACAAGCTACAATAGAAGAATAAAGTATAGCTGATGCAAAGGTGCTCAGCATGAAAATATTTTGAAGGCACCATCAGTATTTTTGGCTTCTCCTGGTCCATCCTTAATGAAAACTGGTCTGGATCCCAACAGTCTGGTTCTCTTTACTGTGGTAGCACCAGAACCCTCAAATGAGTGGAGAATTAGGAGCCCTCAGTATAAACAGGAATTCACCTCCGAGGCCGCCATCTCATGTCTCTCTTGATTAGTGTGTTTTTTATCTGTCAGTAAAAAAGCAGAGAGAAAAATGTCCTCCCACTCAGTAAATGCAGTTATAAAATCCTTCCTCATGGTTACAAAGGGGCTGATTTATTCTGTGGGTTTATTTGACAGCACCTGTTAGAGACCAAGGAAGTGGTGGAGCTGCAGGGGATTATCCTGATTGCTGTTTGTTCTCAGGCAGTTTGTTCAGTACAGTCTGAATTAATATTTGAGTGTTGCAGAACTGCTCAAGGAGCACCTTCAGGGAGGCTCAGGAGTCAGCAGCAGGTCAGGAACGGGCAGTTTCACAGCAGCAGAAATCAGGGGTGAACTTGCAGGTTTAGAGGCAGTGAGAATGCGTGGCTGGAGTCCAGTGGAGAGCAGGGATGGATCTTAGAATTGTGGAATTGGTGAGGGGGAAAAAGCTCTCAAGAGACCATTGAGGCCAGTCATTCCCCCAGCACAGCCAAGGCCACCACTGCCCCATGTCCCCAAGTGCCACATCCACTTCCAAGGAAGGGAATTCTATCACTGCCCTGTGCCAAGGCTGAACAGCCCTTTCCATGGAGAATTTTTTCCTAATATCCAATCTAAATGTCCTCTGGCTCAGACTGAGGCAGTTTCCTCTTGTCCTCTCACTTGTCACCTGGGAGAAGAGACCAACCCCCCCACCTGGATCCACCCTCCTGTCAGCTCTCAGAAAAGGGACCAAAATTCCCATTATAAGGGAAGACAGATTCAAGGCAGTCAGGTGCATCAATGACATAAGCAGATGGAAAGTCTGAATTTTGTGAAATCCAATTGATTTGGCACTGCTGTGAGTCAGGCTTTTTTTTTCTCTGAACACATTAAATTGTGGTTTTTCCCACTGCATTCCCAAGACTTTCAGCAAAGAATTAATTGTGGTTATAAAATGTGGATTAATTAAGAACCCTGGGGAGTTGGAAAGGCACAACAAGGTTGCCAGTGTGTCATTGCTCCTTTGTTTCACTTGTTCCCAGTGAGCAGTGCCACCTCCCCAAGGGCAGGATCAGAGGAACAAGAGCTTGGAGCAGAACTCAGCTTCAGGCAGCTGCCTGGAGGAGCTGAGAGAGCCCCTCTCCCCTCAGGGGAACATGCAGAGCGTTGTGGAAACAATTCCATCTGTGTGTTAGGCTGTGAGGTCACAGGGATGGCTTCCACACCTCTGGAATCATCACTGGCTTCATCTTCTGTGCTCCTCCTGTGCTCTTGGGACTCCTTCCTGGAGCCCCAAGAATCCCACATTAAATACATATTCAAAATGTTTTTCCCTTTGGGACACAAGCAGAGGGTGCTGGCGGTGTCAGTGTTAGAACAGAGGAAGAAACTGAAAAAGGTTTCCCAAAAAAAATGTTCATGAGGCCATTAATACCTTGCAGTTTGTTTTTGCTTTGTGGCTGACAAACCTCAAAGGCCGATGTCTCTCCTCGCTCCAGCACACACGGACTGCCCGAGCTGGATGGGCTTTGAGGGAGCCTGGGGATGCTCAGCTGCTTCTGAAGGCAGAGAGAACCATTTCACAGGACTCACATTTCATAAGGCTGGTGCTCAAATTCCCAAATTCCCGCAACAGGGAACCAGCAGAGTGCCACAATTTCCTGCAGATCTACAGGAGGGATTTTCCCACTGCCCTGTGGTGCCAGGAATATCTGTGTGTCCTTCCACAGGGGATTCCCACATGGTCTGTGGAGTGTGGAGAGTGTTCACAGCCCCCAGCTACCCTGGGCAGGGCTGAATTCCTGGACTGCAGCTTCTCCTTCAGAAGAGCTGACAGGACCAAAACCACCTTTGAGTGACTCACGGGTGGTCTGTATTTCCACCAAACACAGTCCAGCAGAGGAAATTCACTGTTCCTTTGCAGAGCCAGCAAAGTTGTGGTGCCAGCACATCTTTCTCCTGTGGAACACAACAACTGACATCACCAATCACCTTTGACAGATTTTCTATTTCCTCTTGGAGCACTTTGCTCGTGGAAATGGGACAGTTCAGCAGGCACTGCACCCCCTGTTCTTTCCTGGTTGGCAGGGGTCAGGTCTGTAGCTGTTGGCTTTGCAGGCAGCTTTCCCCAGCCCTTCCTGGAGCAAAGCAGAGGGAGTTTTCTGTTTAGCTGGATTCTGCAGGATCGGCCACCCAGAGCCCAGGCAGATGAATTAAGGATAGAAAATTCAGCTTTTCATTTCCTGTCTTCTGCTGGAACACGAACACCAATTCTGTATTATTTTTCTGCTCCCTTTGAGCTCCCATTCTGACCTCCTCAGCTAACATGGAAACAAAATCCCAGTGCAACAGCCAATTAAAAGTGTTAATCACAGGGAAGGCTGACTTTGCTGACACCTTGTGCACATCATGTGTTTGAGATGCTGCAATTAGAGCAGCTGAATTATTGATAGGAGCTGAATGTCACTGAAATACCACAAAGGTGTCACTGCCCCCGTGACACTGGGGGAAGGGGAGGGCTTAAACCTACTGCACATCCCTGTGAGGTGCATTTATAGGATATCACATTGCTGAGGAGAAATGTGGCACTACTTCACAGCTCCTGGAATTTCCCAAATGCCCAAAACTTCTTGCCCAGACACATTATTGCCATCAGCTCATGAGGGATGAGTCAGAGGAGGTCGTTGTCCCCAAAACCAACAAAAATTCCTTTAGTTATTTAGGTGACCTTGTTTTGTGGGGTTGGGTGGAGAACCTGGTTTGAAAAGAGCAGAGATGGTAATGTTTGAGCTGCCAGATCTTGTGTATTGATGGAGCAAGACGGAGAGAGGAAGGGTGACAATTCCTTTGGGTGTTACAGGAGTTACCCTCTCTTCAGGCTGGTCCTGATGCATCCTTCTGGTTATGGACACCAAACCTCATCTCAGTGTTCTGGTGTGGAATCCTGATAAATTTTCCATAATCCTGGTGTGATCAGTATGTCCAGTGGCCTGCTGTGGTTTCTAGTGGCAGCCACCTGGGTCCCCTAAGCTCTTTCTGCAATTCAATGTATCAGTCAGTCTTTATTTTTTGGATCTCTTGTCCTCCATGGCCCAAGACATTATGTTCAGATTATTCCCCAGTGATAATTATATGCACAGTTTATGCTTGATCTTCTAAAACACTCTTTAAACCATCGAATTTAAATAATTTCCACTTGGATTAGCACTGAAAAATGAGTATGTAATTGTAGCTACCTTATAAACGAGTGGCAGTCGTTGGGGAGAGCATCAAGAAAAAATAGTCAACAACAGCTCCACAGACAGTTGAAAAATCTTTGGAAGAACTGTTTCCTTCAGTGGGATGGCTTGGAGTGCATTACTGGCAACAGAGGGACATTTGTGAGAGCACATTTCCCTTGAAACTCTTTCAAGGACTAATTCAGAATATTAATTCCCAGTTTTGTGCTGCCTGTTGTCACTAATGTACAGCTGCTCTCCATTTGTCCCTTAGGCCTCCAGAACTTGATTCCTCCATTTGCTTCCTGGGTTTTCTTGTTATATTCTGTATTTTACTCCTCTCCATCTTCCTCTTGGAATTGCTGAGGGTAAATTGAGAGTAAAGCTGGCAGAGGTTTTCAGCAGTGGATGAATCCAGCAAAAGCCAGTGATTACTCAGAATTTTCAACATTGATCACAAAACATATCAAAGCTTGATGGCAAAAACTCTTGGAAAGTGCTCTTGCCTTGGTGTGGAATTGCCTGAGGGTGTCTGAGGGGAACATTCCTCAACTGCCACCCGGAGGTGACAATGACTGGATCGATCTGTTGTGACTGAAAAATGATTGCAGGAAAAAATTACAATCTGGCTCAAAAAATATCACTGCAATGAAAGGAGAACTTTAACCAGTCAAGTGAGTTTTGAAATGAGAAGAAAAATAAGAATTGAGTGCCTTATTCTGTCCACAAGGACTGTGATTGTGCAAAGGGATGATGTGAAAGCAAAGCCTCTGAGCCTCAGCAGTATAAGTCTTTATTCCCTCAATTTGTCAGAGCAGGAATAGAAACATTAAAGAGGAATAATGCAAATGGCATTGTCAGGATTTCCAAAATAAATTCAACTCTATCAGTTCTTTCTCAAATATATTTTTATTGGTTTCTCAAGGACTGCTGGTGCCCAGGATGTACCATTGCTGTAGGTGCCAAATTCAATTGGTGAATTGAATCAATTTTTTAATAAATCCATGTAAATTGCAGCTTCTGTATTAGTGAATGTATTCACTGTCCTCACTTTGAGAAAACATTCTTTCCTGAGAATCCAAACAGAAGAATTTTATTCCTCTTCTAACTTCATTCAGCTCAGCCTGTGTCAAGGTATGTTGAATGTTTTCTGTTTCCTGCTGTACAATCTGCTCTGTCTCTGGATTTTCCAGCTCCTCTGCCCAGGCAGCATCAGGGCTTTGCCATGAGCTGTCAGAAAACAGTGAGAAAACTCAGGACATTTTCTGCCAGGCTGAGATTTGGGATTGTTAATCTTGGAGAACAGAAGACCCCAGGGAGACCTTAGAGCCCTTTCCAGGGCCTGAAGGGGCTCCAAGAGAGCTGTAGGGAGTCTTGGGATAAAGGATGGAGGGACAGGAAGCAGGGAATGGCTTCCCTCTGCCAGAGGGCAGGGTTGGGTGTGATATTGGGAAGAAATTCTTCCCTGTGAGGGTGGAGAGGCCCTGGCACAGGCTGCCCAGAGAAGCTGGAAGTGTCCAAGGTTGGATGGGGTTTGGAGCACCCTGGGATAGTGGAGGGTGTCCCTGCCCATGGCAGGGGTGGAACTGGAGGATCTTCAAAGTCCCTTCCAGCCCAGACCATTCTGGGATTCTGTGGATGCCCTCTGTCATGCAGGAGGTAGCCAGGCTCAGAATTAAGGCTTTCAGTGACATGTGGGAATGTCTGTGACCAGAGGAGCCTGCCAGCTTGGCAGAGCTGACTGGATCTTGAGGGACAGCCTGGCAGAGCTTGGGAGCCCTGCAACCCATCAGCCTGTGCCACCATTTGAGCTGTGTGGGTTCAGAGGCAGCATCCAGAACGAGGAGTTTTTGGAAAGCAGCAGGGATGTTTGAGTTTCTTCCCTTCTGCACAGCTCCCAGACCTGGCAGTTCAGTTCAGAGTTGGACTGCAGGTTGGACAGCACATTCACTGCAGCTTTGGGAAAGGGAGAACAAACAATAACAATCCCCAGAGGGCTGAGCTGGCTCTGCCTTGGTTTCACTCTGTGCGTGACACCCGGGGCAGCTGAGGGCTCCTGGAGGTGAGCTGTGATTATCCACTGAGCTCCAGAACCTGCAGCTCACTCCAGGAGCTCCTTCCCCCCCCAATAAAATAGCATTTGCTATGAAAACAGACAGCATTAGCCAAAAGGGAACCCTGAAGGATCCCCTCCAAGGGTGTTGCTGCTCCTGCTGAAATACCCAAGCTCTGCAGAGATGTTTGAACTTGAGGGGATCTTTTCCTGTGGAATAAAGTTGCTCTTTGGACTTGATGGGCTTAAAACACATCAAAGCAGTGAAATTCTCAGGTGTGTGAGTGGCCTGTGCATTCCCACCACACTGCTTGCCTCCACAGTGACTCCCTGTGAATCCAGAGGGGGTTTGGGGGAGCAGGAGGAAGGCACAGCTGAGCTGCCCTGTCCTTCCCCTGCCCGCAGGGAGCAGAGGGGTGAGGGACACTCAGCTGAGCTCCGGCAGTTCTAGAGCCCTGCAGAGCATTTGGAGCCACGTGCACTCCTGTGCTGGCTGTGTGGGATGGGTGGAGGAGCTTTTATTGAAGGACACTGGACAGGATATGAAGGTTCTTGGCTCTGGAGGGAGCAGTGAAGTGTTATCTTGCCGTGTCGAGCCTGTCCCGGTGATGTCATTGCTGTGACATCAGTGTTGTGACTGAGTCGTGCCTGTGCCCCAGTCCTGGCAGAGCCAGGAGCGTGGGGAATGTCACCTCTCCCCTGGCCCTTCCTCTGCCCTCCCCTTGGCAGCACCACCCCAGGACACGCTGTGTTCCTGGGGGTCAAACCGGAACGGAGCCGGGATTCTTAATCCTCTCTGTCCAACAGAAACACTTCCCTGGCAGTTCAATCGTCACAACTGATTGTGCTCAGTGACATTTTTGATACTTCTGGGTGGGTTTGAACTTGAAAACTTTTCCAAATGTGCTGAGCTGAGCGGCTGGATTCCCCTCGGCAAAGCCATCAGCTTTGTCCCCTGGAGATCCCTGCTGGCGTGGCACTGCAGTCAGTGCCAGAGGCAGCTGGCTCGTGGCTCCCAGGGAGTCAAAGCAACCATAAAGTCAAGTATGGCTGGGAGAAGTCACCTAAACAATCCCAATAAACCCACCCCACTGCTTTCCTTACCACAAGCAGAAATGTATTTGCTCTGGTGCCGAGCACACTCCTCCTTCTGTCCTAAATTCCCCCTGCACTTTGTTCTGACAAATATTAAAGTATTTCTTTATTTCCCTTTAAAGTTTTTATTGACAATGTTGTAGGTGTTCCCCTCCCATCTCCAGTACCATCTGCCCAACAGAGGAATTCAGACTGAACATGAAAAGAGGCTTTAGAGAGCTGGAATTGCTGGGTTTTCCCACCAGGATGGCTTTTAAGTGACAGGGCAGTTTGCTTGCTGCTCTTTTGCTGGTGGCTCAGTGCAGCAGACAAGAGTCCTCCCTCCTCTTACACTTCTCAGGGGTTGCTCTGGTCCAGCTTTATGGAATCCTCTCCTCTGCTATCCTAGAGACAGGTTTGAATTTCTTTGGAAGAGATTGAGCAGAGCTGCAGGAGGGCCAGACTCTCCCGAGGTCTCAGCTTCTCTTTCAGCTGCATGAACTCCTCAGAATGGCTCATCCCCAGCATCTCTCGGGGATCGTGGTGCTCAGGGAAGAGAATTCCCTGTTGTTTTAGTGGAAGCTGCTGGATACTGAGGAGTAATGAAAATCAGTCCTTAGGGTGGCAAGGGAAATCTGTTCTCTGTGACTAATGACTCAGCAACAACAGGCTGAGAATTCCCAAGGCAGGGCAGGCAGATGGTGTGACTGGAGAGGTTCTGAGTGCAGCAAACCAGGAGCCTTCAGCCCCTGCTCCAGTAACTCCAGTTCCTTCCTGTCTCTGCCCACCTTGGCCAAGGCCGTGCTCATTCCTTCCTCCAGCCCCCCTGACTGAACAACAGAAGGGTTGTACTTTTCCAGAGCACAATGTCCACAGCTCCCAGTCCTTCCATGGTTATTTTAATTAACTAATCTCTTCAAAACATCCAGCAGAGCCCTTTGAGCCATCTGGATGGATTCAAGTCACATATTTGTATTCCTGACGTGCTGATGAAATCCTTCTGTTTGCTCCGAGCCCTCAGTGCAGCCAAATGTGCCCCTCCAAAGCTGCTTCACACAAACAGCTCGGGGGGTTGGCTGTGTGGAGGAAAGGCTGTCTTCAGCCTTGGGAGAGGTGTGCTGGGAGCCCTGTGCTGGCACAGCCATGAATCCCACGGTGGTCTGGGTTAGGAGGGACCTTAAAGCCCATCCAGTGCCACCCCCTGCCATGGCAGGGACACCTCCCACTATCCCAGGTTGTTCCAAGCCCTGTCCAACCTGCCTTGGGCACTGCCAGGGATCCAGGGGCAGCAGAAGGATTGCTCTGGCACCAGCAGGAGCAAGCAGAAGATGAGCAGAGGGTCCAGGGCCAGGGTCTTTACAGAGTTCTGTGAAGAGCTCTTACCATCATCATCCCTTCCTGGGGGAGTCATCCCTGTGTCTGAGAAACAGGAATCCTGGGACTGAGGTTATGGGTACTCCATATTCCAGAAAATCCCTAATTATAGCAAAGTTTGGGAAAATAAAAGGCCAAGACAGCTCTCTGGCTAGGTGAGGAAGATTTAAACTGCCAAGAACTGGATTTACCAGAGATGCTGAAGTATCTGGGGATGCTGTTGATACATCAAGTGCTGGGGACACCTGGAATGGGGAACGAATTTCAGCCTTTCCAGCCATGTGGCCTTTAGCATCAAAAACCATCACCTGCAGAGATTTCCTTTCCTCCTGTGCCAGGATTGGAAGGGAACTTTACAACATCCATCTCAGCAGGGGTTATCTTGTCATGGAATTCATCTTACAATAAAACTGTCTGGGTTTTTACACGTACTGGTGACCTTTATTTGGTTTATGAACCCATAATTCCTGGGCTCCCGGTTTTATACAGGGCGGGATGGATCAGTGCAGATTCCAGCCGAGAATCTCAGCTCGGGAGCTGTGTGAGGTTTAATGACTCTGTCCTAATTTAAATAAAATAGTCTTGGCTTTTATAAGGGAGCTGAGGCACCTGGAGAACACCTTTAGCAAGAGCAGGCAACTGAACTAAGAGAATTCTCCTGCCTGGGTGTCTTTCCTCACTGCTGAGCTCCTCCTTTACCCTCCTGGCACCCAGGATTTGAGGGTGGAACTCAGCCAGGCCCAGGCTTTCAGACATCTTGGAGGAAAAGTCATCCAGCACCAGAGTGTGCCCACTTCAGGCTGATCAATGGGCACCTGCACTTACCCAGTGGTGGAGTCATCACTCCTGGAAGTGTTCAAAAAACATCTGAATGTGGCAGTTGGGGACATGGGTTAGTGGTGGCCTCGGCATGATGGACTCGATGATCATAAACATCTTTTCCAACCTTAACAATTCCGTGATTCTTTCCAACCTCATTCTTTCCATCTGGCAGAGCCAAACCCGAGGCAGTGGTGGCTGTTGGGATGAAGGACTTGGCTGAGCTGGATCCCCGTGGGTTCCCCACTCACAGGATTCTTGTTCCCTGCAGGTCAAGGGCCACCTGGACTACATGAAGCAGATGGACACGATCCTAAGAGCCGTGGGCATTAAAACCAAGGAATGCCAGCCAGAGGAGAGGAGCAGTGGAAGTCTTTTTTCCCCTCAAGCCAAGAAATCCCAGCAGGCAGCTGACAGCGAGGCTCGGGGAGAGGAAAATACCAGGAAAGAGGAGGATGAGGCTGGGGGTGAGGCTGTCCCAGCCAGCTGCACTCACCGACAGGATTCCTCCAGCTCTGCCCTGGGAGGAGCCTCCCCTGCCTGCCCAGACCGCTCCCACAGCACGGACAGCAAGGAGCAGGCGGTGGGGAGAGGAGCAGATTAGGGCAGAGCTGCTCAGCCAGCACTGAACCCGCTGTCAGCACATCCGTGGCACTGGGATTCCCAGGGGATGGAGCTGGCAGAGTTTCCAGCCCCTCCGGAGAACAGCGTGGCACCGGTGTGGCACTGGTGTGGCACTGGTGTGGCGCTGGTGTGGCACAGGTGTGGCACTGCTGTGACACTGGTGTGGCACTGCTGTGGCACTGCTGTGGCACCGGTGTGGCACTGGTGTGGCACTGGTGTGGCACTGGTGTGGCACTGGATCAAAGCGCTTGGGGCAGCGGCTCTTGGCCACTGTGCCACCGGTGTGGCACTGGTGTGGCGCTGGTGTGGCACTGGTGTGGCACTGGTGTGGCGCTGGTGTGGCACTGGTGTGACACTGGTGTGGCACTGGTGTGCCACCGGTGTGGCGCTAGTGTGACACTGGTGTGACACTGGTGTGGCACTGGTGTGGCACTAGTGTGACACTGGTGTGACGCTGGTGTGATACTGGTGTGACACTGGTGTGGCACTGGTGTGACACTGGTGTGGCACTGGTGTGGCGCTAGTGTGGCACTGGTGTGGCACTGGTGTGGCACTGGTGTGGCGCTAGTGTGACACTGGTGTGGCACTGGTGTGGCGCTGGTGTGGCGCTAGTGTGACACTGGTGTGACACTGGTGTGGCACTGGTGTGACACTGGTGTGGCACTGGTGTGGCGCTAGTGTGGCGCTGGTGTGGCACTGGTGTGGCGCTAGTGTGGCGCTGGTGTGGCACTGGTGTGGCACTGGTGTGGCACTGGTGTGGCACTGGTGTGACACTGGTGTGGCACTGGTGTGCCACTGGTGTGGCGCTAGTGTGGCGCTAGTGTGACACTGGTGTGACACTGGTGTGGCACTGGATCAAAGCCCTTGGGGCAGCGGCTCTCGGCACCTCCCCGAGGCGAGGGAGGGCTGATCCTGCCCGAGCCTGCTCTGCCCCTCAGGAACCCGGGACAATCCCGTCCATCCCCTCGGCGCTGTGTCCCTGCTGGGGCAGGGGAAGCTCGTGGCTCTGAGGGGGTTTTAAGCATTTCATGGAGAGGGGTTCATTACTAGGAAATTAAAAACCTTTTTCCACTGGAGATGAGTTTGGTTTGAGGATCTCAGGTGTGTTCCAGGCTCTACCTGCCCCACTCCAGACGGATCCACATCTGCTCTGTGGCTCTGCTGAGGAGGGGAAAGGCGCAGGCTGCCAGGCTTCCTTCCCCCTCCTGCTGCAGATTTCCTGCAGGGCTTGGGCACTTTCCATCTCCAAGCCTGTTTCCCTGTCTCCATGCTGGGGTTGGTGGGTGTTGGAGGCCCTGTTCCTGTTAGAAACATGTTTGGGACCCTGGGTGAAAGCAGCAGGGAAACCGAGGAGGTTTGGGATGGTCTATGAAAATTCCTCCAAGCCAGCAACCCACTGAGACTTTCCTTTTGTGTCCCACAGACATCTCCAGCCTCAAAAGCCCCATCCAGACATATTTTTAATTGGCTTAGAACAAAACCAATACTTGGCACAGGATAAACATGGATCTGTTTGATTTGTACTTCCTTCCATAGAAGTGAATTGGCTCCACTCTCTTCATCCCCAGTCTCAGAGCAGAGGGAAGGACATAGCTCTACATCCCCTGTCAGCACAGCTCCAGAACCTTGTGGGGATGATCCACATCCTCCAAAAAATCCCCTTTTCTGGCCTGTTTTGCTGCTGAGCCCAGGCAAGTGCATCTGGCAGGAGCGTGGCAGGCAGGTAACCCCACTCTGGGGCACCCCTGGGGTTTTGTGCTTTGCCACGAGGGAGGGTTCAAACACTCCCACCCCCATCTGGGGGTCCTGTTGACTCATGAGAGGGGAAATATTTGGGTTGCACCTTCCAATTTTGGTTCATACAGGGTTCTCCCCCTCCTCCTCCTCCCTGCTGACCCAGCAGCCCCATTAATCCCCCCTCCCCTTCCCAGCTTCCTGCAAACCTTACCTGCAGATTATTCCTGGTGGAGTCAGACACGGCTGGGTTTGGGGGTGGTGCTGTGACCCAGCAGAGCCCCACGGTTTGGATTCAGTGCCTGGCAGTTCCTAAATCCAGCATCCCAGGGGGCTCAGAGCTGCCCAGCTCTGACCTGGAGCGGTGCCTGGCTGTGGAGATGGGAGGCCCTGGCTGTGGGATCCCACAGGGATGGGGCTGCTCTGCCAGCTGGTGTTGGTGCTGCAGGGGTGGGATGGGATTTCTCTGCTCATCCGAGGCTCTGTCCACAAGGAAACTCCTGATTACACAGAACTGCCTGGATGAGACAGTAGGAATGATTGCTTTTGAACGTTTGGCTTGAAGAGGTGACTCTCCTCTCTCTCTGTCCATCTCCTGAGGCTGATTTGGTACCTAGCAAACTTCAGACTCCACAGTGCCTTTTTCTGCTCCTTTTTAACTCAGGTTGTAGTCCAAGCTTGTATTTTGTAAAGCCATTGTGGGGTGATGCACGTCTTGATCTGGGTGCTCAACACCAGCCCCAAGCTCCATCTGTGGCAAAATGCATTGAACAGTTTGAGATTGGAGCCCTCAGCATGTCCCGGTCACTCAGCCCTGGCTCCCAAGGGATTTGTGGCAAGGAAATGCTGGGTTGGTCATACAAACTCCTCTTCAGTTCTGGAACATCCGTGGGCAACGTGGAAGGAGAACTGGAAGTGGCCTGGCATGTGGCTACTTCTTCCAGCATCCTGTATCCAGGGGATGCTCTGTGTCCATTGGGATATCAGGGAGTTCCAGAACAGTCCTGGAATTAGAAGGCTTGGAGTGAAGGGTCCAGAGAGGGCACAGCAGCCAACTGCCAGCCCAAAGGCACTTGAGGAAGAATTTACTAAAATAATTTGTTTTATTGATTTTTTTTGAAGTGCCCACTTGTCACATTTACTCAGTCCCATTTACTCTGATTATGGCTCTGGGAAGGTGGCTGGCATTGTCATTTAAAGTACAATATTCCTTTAGATTCTTATTTGAAGGGAGAAAAAGTGCATTTTCTAATTGCATCATTGAGGACAGGGTGGATTGTCAGAGGGAAATGAGATTGTCCTGTGCCAGGAGTGGGAAGCTGAGGGATGGAGCTGTGGGAGGAGCTGATCCCGTTACCACTGAGACACCCACGGAGCCACCGTGAGCTGCCCCCCACTGAACACCCAGAAACCAGTGTGGGACATTCTGCACCAAATCAGCCACACAGTGCAGCTCTGTGTGACAAGACGTGGCACTGCCACCAAGCTGGGGCACGCTGTGTGACAGGAACCTGAGACAGACACGACTCCAGTGAGGAGATCCAGCTCCAGCTCCAGGGAGCTGTGATGCTCCATGGGCTGAAGCAGCCCCAAACCTCACTGTTCCTGCTGAAGCAGCCCCAGGCCTCTTCTCCATGAGCCACGGGATGTTTTTCCATCACTCTCCTGGGTGCACTTGGAGGAAAACTGATGAGCTCTGTGTGTGCAAAACCAAGCCTTGGTCTGAGGTCAGGGAGACAGAGAGTCTGGAATCAGAGGTTCAGACTCACCAGAGATGGAAAGGCCACGGGAAGGGTTAGGGGATGGTGACAGTGAGCACAGGAGGGGTGAAAGAGAGAGAGACAAGGCAGGTTAATTCAGCAGCAACACCTGGCTGTGCACGGATCCTCCTTGCGACAGTGCCCGGGGCCAGCATCCCCTCCTTGAGCTGCGCCGTGTGCTGGAGCAGGGAATTCGGGAGATGGCTTGTGGCAAATTCCCATCGGGTTTGTGTTGGGGATCCCTGCAGCCCGCAGAGCCCTGCGTGCCCCGCTCAGGCCACCGGGGTGCCGAGCTGCAGCTCCGTGTCCGGGGGCTCCGCGTCCCAAAGGCTGAGGGGGCGAGCGCCGGGGCCCGGCGGGGCTGGGGGCGGCCGGGGGTCCCCGCCCGGTGCCCCGGAGCCCAGGGAGCTGCTCTCAGCCTGCAGGGTGAGCACGTTCTTGAGGGAGGCGGCGGCGCGGGGCCCGCTGTGGGAGTTCCTCATGGACAGGGACACGGCGCTGGGCCGGGGCTCGGCGGGGCGCCGGCAGCAGGGCAGGAATTTGCCCATGGCTCTCTTGAAGTCCCTCATGAAGAGCGGGTAGATGATGGGGTTCATGGTGCTGTTGCAGTAGCCCAGCCAGGTGAGCACATCGAAGAATCCGGCCGGGACACAGTCACAAACTGCCTGGGGGGACACAGCAGGGGTCAGCAGCCTCCCACCTCAGCCCCAGCCCACCCCAGGCACACCAACATTCCCCTCTCAAAGGAAACCTTCAGATCCTTTTGCATTTTTTTTCCTTGCTATTGCTCCCTGGGGAATTGCATCCTTGGTCCCAGAGGTCCAGCAAGACCTTCAGGCGCCTCCAATTGAACCCAGCTGGATTCCAAAGGGAAAACTTCTGGAAACCCGACATAAAGCCCCCGCAGGCTCTTACCTGTGCCACATTGGTGATGAAGAAGGGCAGCCAGGCCACGAAGAACATGCCCAGGAGGATGCCCAGGGTCAGGCTGGCCTTCAGAGCCTTCTTGCTGTGCTTGTTGGTGAACCTCCTGCTCTCGTTGCCGGCCAGGGGCTGGCTCGGGGCGCGTGGGACCTGCAGGGAGACAGGGAGCAGTGGGCAGCTCTCCCTGGCACCAACCTCTGCCCAAGGAAAGCAGCATTTGCTGCTCCAGATCCTGCAAAAACCCTGCCAGTAATTCCCCTCTCCGAGGAGCAGGAGCTGGGCACGCACCGCGAGCCCTGAAGCACAAATTAGGAAGGGGAAGCAATAGAAACCCTCAGCACTGAGAGTGTGATCGTATTTACTGTAAAATAGGGTGTTTGTCATCAGGCTGCTCTTCAGAGAAAAACCCAGCTCAGTCCTGGTGAGGATAAAGCCTGCCCTAAACAGGCAGCTCCAGCTGCTGATCACAGCAGCAAACTGATTGTGGTTTTAAAAGCAGGACATGAAACATTTCACCCTCCAAACACCATAGCCCAGCCCTCCAGCCCCTCCTGCAATCTAAAATTAAGTGATTATTTCAGCCCTCCCCTGTAATTAAATGATGCCCTGTTGCAACTCAGCTTCTGGTGCAAAAGGAAAACAAAAAGCTCTAAAATGAGGTGAAGATTAAGGTTAAAAGATGAAATTTGAGGGTTCCCTGGCCTTGTTCCTCAGCCAGTTTGGGGCTTCAAGGAACCTTTTGGGCCTCAGCTGAATGACAGGGGGATGGATGCTGCTCTTCCAGGGCACAGCAAAGCCTCTGAACATCCCCTGACTGTGTTTGTGGAGTTCAAAAACCTGGCATACTGCGAGAAAATAAACATTTTATGATATTGTCTGTTTATTCTTTAATTCTCCTTTTCCTTTTGACCGTCTGGTGCAGCTTATCACGTGTGGGGGAGCTGGCCGCAGTCCTGGCTCTGCTCTTGGAGAGAACAAACTAAATCAAGGTATTTAAAGGCAATTAAGTTTGCCTTTTCCCTGTAGGATATGAGGTCAATAAAGCCTATTACAGGGAATTAAAGCTGTTAGATTTAGTGGCAATTACCTTCTCTTGGAGAAATACAAACAAGTGCAGCCACGTTTTTGTTATAAAACCCACACACTCCGGTTCCACCGGCGAGCGCACGAGGAGGGGTTTGGCGGCTCCTGTTATAGAGCAGGTAACAAAAATAGAAGCTTCTGTTCAAAATAAGGTGCTCTCGGGAACGTGGCATTTGCTATTAGTTAAAATCCTTCTCCCCCGTATGTCTCACACCCACCACGGCCAAGATTTACGAGTGCAAAGTCAGATAAGATTGAAGCCCTCGGGGATGACGCCAGCCGAGCGGGGGGTGAAGCTGTGTTTATTTTGCACCGCTGAGCATTTTTGCCTGAATCTTATTTATCCCTCTGCTCCTGCTCGTGCTATTTCTGTGCTCGTGAGCAGCTTCACAGCTCTCCACTGCTGGGACAAGGCATGGGGCACCTCAGAGGATGTCAGGGAGGTGGACGTTGCTCAAATCTCCCTCCCTTCAGCGGTCAAAGCTGGCCCAAACCCCGAGGCTGTCCAGGAGGCAGAGGCAGCCGAGGCACCCAAACTCTGGGGTCTGCCAGAGCAGCGTCCCTGCGGGCTCCTTACCTGCGCCGTGGCTTCGTCGGCGGCAGTGGCCACGTTGGAGGCCAGGGAGGCCACCTGCACGGCCTGCCTGCGCGCCGCCAGCAGGATGCGGCAGTAGGTGAAGGAGATGGCGGCCGAGGGCAGGAAGAAGGTGAGGCAGGAGGCCACCAGGGCGTAGGGCAGGCTGACCAGCAGCCGGCACTGCTCCTCGTCCCCCCGCCCGGTGACGTTCAGCGGCTGCGCCTCGAGCTCCAGCTGGTGCCAGCCCATCTTGATGGGCAGGAAGGAGGCGAGCGCGGCCAAGGCCCAGGCGGCCAGGACCAGCCCCAGCGCCCTGCAGGACGTCATGCGCAGCTTGTAGCGCAGCGGGGACGTGATCAGCAGGTAGCGGTCCAGGCTGATGACGCACAGGTTGAGGATGGAGGCGCTGCAGCACATGACGTCGAAGGAGGCCCAGAGGGAGCAGAGGTCCCCCCGCAGCACCCAGCGGCCGTAGAGCTGGTTCAGCATGGCCGGGGGCATCACCACCAGCCCCACCATCAGGTCGGACATGAAGAGCGACACCAGGAAGTAGTTGGAGGTGTTGCGGAGGGAGCGCTGGGTGACGATGAGGAGGATGAGGAGGAAGTTGCCCGTCGTGGTGAGCAGGATGATGAAGCAGAGGAAGGCGGCCACCCAGCTGCTGCCTGCCAGCAGGGAGTGCTCCCCCAGCACGCTGGCGTTGGGGGCCCCCAGGCCCCCCTCCATGAGGAGCCGGGGCAGGGCTGGCTCTGGGGCTGGGGACCTTCTCTGGTGTGGCCTGTGCTACGTGATCATGGCTGGAACCAGGGAAGGAAGATCATCTCTGCTCGGTGTCCGTCCTCCCTTCTCTTCTCCTCCTCCTCTCCCTCTTCCCCCTCTCTCTCTCTTCACTGGCACTCAGGGCAGAGTGACATTCCCAGGAGCCGATCAGCAGGACCAAGGTTCCCTCCCCAGTACTCACAGCAGTTCCTCGTGCCTGTAAATCCCCCTGCTCTGGGACATCCCTGGGTGCTGCTCCTGGATGCTGGGGACGGGCTGGATGGCAGGGTTCTCGAGATGCCAGGGCTGGCAGGATGCCCTGGATGCTCTGGATGCTCTGGATGCTCTGGACCAGGGAATAACACAACACCGAGATGCTCTGGCTGCTCTGCACTCAGGATACTTCAGCTGCTGGGGATGCTCTGCATCCCTGGATATTCCAGATGCCAGAGCTGCTCTGCACCCAGGATACCCTGGACGCTGGGGATGCTCTGGGCTCCAGGATGCTCCAGATGCTGGGGATATCCTGGACGCTGGGGATGCTCTGGGCGCTGGGGATGCTCTGGGCTCCAGGATGCTCCAAATGCTGGGGATATCCTGGACGCTGGGGATATCCTGGACGCTGGGGATGCTCCAGACGCTGGGGATGCTCTGACCACCCCAGGCTCAGCTGTCGCCCCCAGCTGGGCTGGGCTCCCTGCAGAGCTCTGTCCCCGGGGTCCCGCAGCTCCTCCGTGCCCCGCGCTGCCGCTGCTGCTGCCGGCGCCGTCAGGAGCGGCGGAGCAGCCTCGGGCGAGGAGCGGGATGCCCGCAGCCAAGCCCGCCCGGGAGGAGGAGGATCGGGACTGTGGCAGGGATCTCTCCCGCGGCAGGGGAGCGTCCAGCCCGCAGGGAGGTGTGAGAGGTGTGCGCGGTGCCAGCCCGACTTTCACCTGCGGCTGTGGATGCACACAAAGGATGCAGAAATGCCGATCGAGGAGGTGGGGCCGGGGGGAAGAGGAGGAGATGAAACGAAGCGCTAATGAAAACAGGGATCTGGGCTAAACTCCTCAAAGTGGCAGCCAGAGAGTTCCCGTTTCTGCCTTAAAGAGACAGCCCCGTGCTCTGCCAGCCCTGCCAGCCCTGCCCTCCCTGCCCTCCCTGCCATCCCTCCCATCCCTGCCATCCCTGCCCTCCCTGCCAGCCCTGCCCTCCCTGCCATCCCTGCCCTCCCTGCCAGCCCTGCCAGCCCTGCCAGCCCTGCCCTTTGTGCCAGCGCTGGAGCCCTGGCTGGAGGCAGCTGGGCCAGCAGGTCAGTGGCCAAGCCCGGCCAGTTCCAGGCTCCATCCTCCACACTGGGCAATAAAAAGCAGAATTTTGCAAAGTTAAATAAAAAACCAACAAACAGCTGCACACAGCAGCTTCATGAAGCAGCCAGAGGACTCGCTGGCACACATTGCAGCAATCTGCAGCCGGGGATGGAGGAGCAGAAGGCAAGGGAGGGCCTGGCCCCTCTGCTCCTGTGTTATTTGGATTGGCCTCGGGGCAGCTCAGCTCCCTGCCTGAGGGGCAGTCCTGGACGGACCCACAGCAGCCTGCCCTTCAGCAAGTGAGAGGAACGTGTGAGAGAGCCAGCTCAGAAAACCCTTCTGAGTCTCTGTGTGCTGCTGGGACTCCCACACTGCCACCTCCACACTCAGGGCAAACATCTCAGGGTGCTGGGCAGGGACTGCTCGGCGTTTTTTAATGACCCAGCTACCCAAAGGTGGGATTTTCCCAGGCTGTGATTTCTGTTGGGAAGACCAGAACTGAGGGCAGTGGCTCCAGCATAGACCAGAGCTGAGGGTGCACCCCTGGCACACACCCTGTGCTCCTGGGGCTGGGCACTGCCAGCTGCTGCCCATTCCTCCCCAAGGGCCCACCAGAGCTTTCCTTAGCAAAAGAAACCTTCCCTTCCCTTCCCTTCCCTTCCCTTCCCTTCCCTTCCCTTCCCTTCCCTTCCCTTCCCTTCCCTTCCCTTCCCTTCCCTTCCCTTCCCTTCCCTTCCCTTCCCTTCCCTTCCCTTCCCTTCCCTTCCCTTCCCTTCCCTTCCCTTCCCTTCCCTTCCCTTCCCTTCCCTTCCCGCACCTTCCCTTCCCGCACCTTCCCTTCCCTTCCCTTCCCGCACCTTCCCTTCCCGCACCTTCCCTTCCCGCACCTTCCCTTCCCGCACCTTCCCTTCCCTTCCCTTCCCTTCCCTTCCCTTCCCTTCCCTTCCCTTCCCTTCCCTTCCCGCACCTTCCCTTCCCGCACCTTCCCTTCCCTTCCCTTCCCGCACCTTCCCTTCCCGCACCTTCCCTTCCCGCACCTTCCCTTCCCGCACCTTCCCTTCCCTTCCCTTCCCTTCCCTTCCCTTCCCTTCCCTTCCCTTCCCTTCCCTTCCCTTCCCTTCCCTTCCCTTCCCTTCCCTTCCCTTCCCGCACCTTCCCTTCCCGCACCTTCCCTTCCCGCACCTTCCCTTCCCGCACCTTCCCTTCCCTTCCCTTCCCTTCCCTTCCCTTCCCTTCCCTTCCCTTCCCTTCCCTTCCCTTCCCTTCCCTTCCCTTCCCTTCCCTTCCCTTCCCTTCCCTTCCCTTTCCAGCTGTGCTGCAGATGTGTGGGTGAGACCCAGCTGTGAGAGCACACTGCACCCCCAGCGCTGCACAGCTGCCCACCCTGGGACAGAAATCAGCATTTTCACCAGGCCCTGCTTTTCCAATCACCTTTCCAACAAATTTGTTGTGCTTTTCCCAGTGCCCAAAGGGGCATTCCAGGCCTGGAAACCTTCTCTGAGCAAGGGAAGGGGAGGTGGAGTGCAGGGACCCAGCCCAAACACACACGGTTATCCCTCCAGGATCTCAGGCTGCAACTGGGGAAAAACTGCTGCCCCCTGTGCCAGGACAGGCTCTGTGCTTCCCCAGGAGCCCCTCCTTGGCTGCTCCCAGCCAGACCTCCCCGGCCACCTCGGTGTCACAGCGAGCTGGCAGCAGTCCTGGGGCAGCACACGCACACGGGGGGCTCTGAGCCCTCCCTCCCCGGCCCATCTGTGCTGGGAGCAGGGGAAACCCACCCCGAGCCCACCCCGAGCAGCCTCCCCAGGCAGGACCAGGGAAGGCAGCAGCACAGATTTATTGCAGCTGGATCCACGGTGAGGAAGTGATGCCACAGTGCAAAGCCAGCCTTCCTTCTCAGCCCTGCTGCATCCCAGCACTGAGGAACATCCCAGCTGGTCTCCAGAGCTTTTGCATCTGAGAAGGAGATCAGATCAGAATCATGGAGTCGAGGAATGGTTTGCATGTGCAGGGACATTAAAACTCATCCCACTCCCAGCTCCTGCCATGGCAGGGACACCTTCCACTGTCCCAGGGTGCTCCAAGCCTCATCCAGCCTGGCCTTGGACACTGCCAGGGATCCAGGGGCAGCCACAGCTTCTCTGGGCAGCCTCTTCCCAATATCCACAGCATTCTCCATGCATGGGAGGTTTTGTACACTTGGTTTGGATGTGTTTGCTGGGGAAAAAAACCTGAACTGATTGAACCAAAATGTGTTTTAAAAAACCTGCCTTAAAATGAAGACCAAATCCTACCAGTGTCCCTGCACAAGCTTGTCCATGCTGGCGGCTGGTCTGGCCTGGCTGTGCAGTCTCCCTGCATTCCTGGACACATCTGCAGGGATCGTGGACTCCACCAGCTCTGCTCTCCAGTACCACCGGCAGGGAAAGCAAAACCAGGCTGTCAACAGCCACCCAAATGTCAACATGGAAAAAGCAAAAAACAAAAAAGAAAAAACCCCACACAAACAAACAAATAAAAAAAAAAAAAAAAAGAAAAAAAGAAAAAGGGGGATGAGACAGAGAGAGTCAGACTGGGAGCTGGGAGACTTCAATGAGGGAATCCAGGCAGTCCAGGATTTAACACAGCAATGTCCAACAGTGCAATGCTCCCTCGGGATGTCTTTCCAGGCTTCACCTGGGATGGCTCCTTGGCTTTGAATTTGGGCAGAGCCTGGCTGACTGCCTCGATTTGTGGTTTCATCTGCACACCAGCCCTGCACTGCCTGCTCACCCTGTGTGGAACAGAGGTGATGTCCTGCTCCCAACACCTCGAACTGCAGCTCCTGGAGTTTACAGGAGCAGCCCCCTGCTAAATCCAGCCTGTTCCCACTGTGTACCAGTAAAAGGATCCTGTGATGGTGCTCAGTGACCACCAGGGGTTTCTCCAGCTCTTCCTGGCTCTCCGGTAAAACTCTCTCCCTTGGGAAGACCCTTCACAGCCTAAAAACACGACAGTAACTCACAGAACACCTCCAGCCCTCCCTGTTCACCCATCCCTTCTGCTGTGGCAATTCCTGCCTAAAGCAGACCCCCACCCATCTCCCAAAGCACAGACCTGCTCTCCCAAGCTGGGCAGAGTCCCCAGAGCTGTACGGAGGGGGCAGTGAGGACTGGCCTCAATAAAGGGGGCAGTGAGAGCTGAACTCAATAAAGGGGGCAGTGAGAGCTAAACTCAATAAAGGGGGCAGTGAGAGTTAAATTCAATACAGGGGGCAGGGAGAGTTAAATTCAATACAGGGGGCAGGGAGAGTTAAATTCAATACGGGGGCAGTGAGAGTTAAATTCAATACAGGGGGCAGTGAGAGTTAAATTCAATACAGGGGGCAGTGAGAGTTAAATTCAATAAAGGGGGCAGTGAGAGCTGTCTGGTGGCCCAGGAGCTCCTCCAGGAGCTTCCCCAGGGTCAGGCTCAGACCAAGGAGCATCGCTGATCATTCCTGAGGGCACATCCACGCTGCCCTGGCACCCGTGGGCCCAGAGCTTTGCAAGGGCACTGCCCTGCCCAGGGAATGCCTGATCCAACCCCCTTGGGCACAGCCCGCTGCCTCCAGCCGAGGTGCTCAGCCCCGCTGCGGGGGCGGCCGCTGCTGTCCGAGCTCTCCTTCCAGAGCATTCCCGGGGCCCTGAGCGTCTGGATGCCGAGGAACACGCCGGACCAAGGCTGTCACCTAGCGGCAGCAGCGCCGGGGAAGGTGGTGTGAATCAGAGCTGTCACAGGAGTCCCACACGATGGGACCCACCGCGCCCGGCCACAGCTGCCGTGCGGGCTCCCCGTGCGGGCTCCCCGTGCGGGCTCCCCCGGCCACACGCAGCCCACACGCTCCTTGTCTGGGGTCTGTTTTCCCTTCCAGCAGCTCCGTGTCCTCCCTCTCCCGGCTGGAATGCAGCAGAAAGCTGCGGGGAGCACGGCTGCCCCCGCCCCAGCACCGCCGCCTGTCCTGGCTGCGGTCTGGGGTCAGCACTGCCAAAAACCAGACAGCATCAGAGCACTGAGCAGTGGAATCAGAACTAATTTATTTAAGAAAAAAAAAACCAACCCAAAACTTGTCAAAAGGAGAGGGAGGCATCGATTACAAGCTCTGGAAGCTCTTGTCAGGACAACACCAAGGAATCAGCTTTATACAGCAGAGAGAGGGGCAGCAGAGGCCATGCCCACCTCCAGCCTGCACAGGGACCCTCCAGCCCCCAGCCCCCTTCTCCCTCCACCACCGTGAAAGTGCAGCAGGGAGAGGGAGCCGGGGCTGGAACCACCCCTGGACCCCACCCCAGCTCTTGGCCTTCCCCTGCAGCCCCAAAATGTGAAGCCCCAGCGCTCGTGATCCGTCCCCAGGGAGAAAAGTGGGGACAGCAAGGTAAGGTTGTCACCACCACTGTCCCCAGCCCCCTCACATCCAGCCCAGAGGCACATCCTGGGGCAAAACCCTCCCCAAGAGGGGACAAAGGCTTGGGGCTGGACTGAGGTCCAGTGGTGCCAGGAGCATGTCCACGCTGAGCCCTTGTGGGCAGGCAGGGAGAGAGGAGGCAGAAGGGGTCTGTGCTGCTGATCCCACCCCAGGAGAGACGTGGATCCCTCGTGGGACTCTGGAGAGGCTGCTGCCCTTCTTCCTCCACACTGGGCATGAGGACACCCAGCAGGGCTCAGAGGGCTCCCCCAGGGCTGGGAGCCTGCAGAGAGCCCGGCCCAGCCCCTGCTCTCAGCCAGAGCCCCTCGTGCCACTCCTCTCAATATATTATTATTATTATGTGCAAGTAGTTTTGCATCAGGAGAGGCCGAGCCCTCAGCCTGCAGCCCCAGCCTCAGCCCTGCCTCAGAACGCTCCGGGGTGTGGGGGGCGAGGAGGGGGCAGCGAATGGACAGGAAAGGCTCCAGCCCCCCCCTCCCTCCCCAGAGCCCTGGCACGGCCCTGCCAGGACAGTCCTCATGGGCAGGGTCACTCCTCGCCCTCCTCCTCGTGGTGGTGGTGGCTGGAGGCCGGGGGCTCCTCCAGCTCCTGGGGGTGGTGGGGGTAGTGGTGGGGCGCGGGCCCCTGGTGGGGCAGGCTCTCCTCGGCGTTCAGGTACACGTTGAACAGGGCTCCCTCGTGGCTCGGCTCCTTGCCACAGGCCTGGCAGCTGCAGTGCAGGATCTTCTCCACCAGCTTGTCCACCCTGGGGATCTCCTCGTTGCCCGGGCAGTCCAGTGTCACCTGGGCACAGGGACAAGGGCACAGCGGGTCAGGGCATGGGCTCCTCATGTGGGGGGTCTGAGCTGCCCCAGACCCCGCAGGTTTGGGGTGTTTTAGGGCAGGTGTGATGGGTTTCTGTCCACAGAAACAAACCCCAGTCAGTCTGCAGGGGGGGAGTTCTCTGGGAATGTCTCATTCCAGACAGGGAGAATCAGATCACAGAATCACAGAATCATCAAGGCTGGAAGAGACCTTCAAGCTCATCGAGTCAAACATCAACCCAGTGCCACCATAGTCACCTCTAAACCATGGAATCACTGAATCATTGAGATTGGAAAAAGCCTGCAAAACCATCAAATCCAACCTGTGACCCACCCCCACCTTGTCACCCAGCCCAGAGCACCGAGTGCCACATTCAGTCATGCCTTGGACACCTCCAAGGGACAGGGACACCACCACCTCCTTGGGGAATTTTTCCAAAGCCTGACCATCCTTCCAGTGGTTTTTTTTTTCTTATATTTGATCTGAACCTCCCTTGGTGCAACTTGAGGCCATTTCCTCTCCTCTTTTCAGCTGAAATGAGGCAGAAGAGTCCGACCCCCACCTCACTCCCACTTCCCACCGACTCCAGCAGGACACAGCTCCCAGGCACTGCTGGCACTGGAATGTTGGTGTGGCAGCAAAGGCCACCCACAAGGGGTGATGCCAGGCAGCCTGGGTAGTTTGGACTAAACCTTCTCATCAAATATGAGCTGGAAGTGTGGCAGAGGGCAGAGCCAATTCCCTGGGCTCTGGGCTCCTCCTGGAGCCAGGTTTATGGCTCTGCCAGGATCAGAGGTGACACAGACCTGTGAGGTCTAAGGGTGACTGGTGTGGGAGGAACTTCTGGGTGTCAAACACAGCCAAATTTCCCAAGGGGTAGAAGGGGACAGGGAGGAGGGGACAGAGCAGGCACGTGGATAAACACAGGGAGAAATAATGCAGGGAATAACTGGGGATGGTTCTGCAAAGAGAGGGATAGCAGATCATTCAGCAGAGCTTCCAGCAGCTTCCTCCACACAGTCTCAAGACATGGTACAGCCACCTGAGAGATGCCCTGGAAGGAACCTGTGAGTGTGAAAAGCCCAGAGAAGGAGAAGGCCTGGCCCTGAGGAGGTGTCAGAGCAGGGCTGAGGCCCCCGGAGCGGGATACTCACGATTTCCCACATGGACTGGGCTGGCATGCAGGAGTCGCAGTGGACCAGGGACTCTGTGGACTGGGGGAAGGTGTTGGGCACGCTGTAGCTGAAACACTGTCCCAGACAGGCCCTGCAAAGGCACGGGAGGGGTGGGGGCTCAGGGGAGGTGCCCCTCTCCCCAGCCGGGGCAGAGCTCTGACCTTCCCCCAGGACAGAGGCAGGACACTGCCAGTGACAGTCCCCAGAGCCACCCCAGTGCCACCAGCCGCCCCCAGCCCTGTGCTGGGCGTGATCTGTACCTGTTCTGGATGGATTTGGACTCGCAGCCGCTGTGCCCCACGATCTGGGTGATGTTCTTGGCCTCGCACCAGGCGCTCTTGTCGGGGAAGAGGGCGAGCTTGTTGATGGGCGGCGGGGCGGCCACGAGCAGCGCTGGCAGCAGGGCCCCGGCCACCAACCATAACATCATGGCCAGCTGTGCCACACTCCTACACCTGGGCACGAGAGCAGAGCGTCAGCAGCAGGGAAACGGGCAGGGCAGCCCACGCCTCCTCCCCTGGGGGAGTTCTTGGTTGCCACAAGCTCGGGTCCATCCCCACAGCCCCTGCCCAGGACAGCTCCCGGAGCACTGCCTGGGGATGGGATGGGCTGCTCTGCCTCTTTCCTCTCCCTCACGAGCTCTGGGCCATGCAGATACCTGTGTTACCTCTCCCAGGCTCTGTGCCTGGAGCAGCCAGCAGGCTGTTCCTCATTTCCCACCCAAAGCTGGGCTGGGAGAAGTTTGCAAACCAAAACTGTCGCTGCCACGAGTCGAGCCAGGCTGGAGAAGCCCCAAACCACAGAAATGTTTTTATTTGAGGAAGGAACAAGCTTTCTGCTTCCTTTTCTCCCACCTTGAAAGCCAAAGCTTTTTTCTGTGTGCCATGGGGTGGAAAACAGGGCAGAATCTTTGTCTGTCTCTTGATTCAGATCCAGGAGCTCCGGGGAGGGATAGCAGGGCAAAATCCCGTAACGACCTGAAAATCCTTGAGTGCTTAGGGAGGGGTCTCAATCATTTAGATAAATCTGATGGTCCTGCAGCCCAGGGGGTGTGGATGATGACTCTGGAAGAAAGAGGGCATTTTTCCTCTCCCTCCCATCACAGAAACAAATCCCACCTTGCTGCCAGCCTGGCCGGGGACCCCCCTGCTCCTGGCAGTGCGCAGCAGGTGTCGCTGCAAGGCAGCAGCACGCAGGAAACCTCAGCCCAGAGAAACCCGCAGGAAAGAGCAGCAGCACCGCGTTTATCTGCACAGAGCACTCAGGTTCTGCGAGGGGCTGTTCCGAGGGCGGGCACGGGGGCTGCAGGCAAGGAGGGGAGCTTGGCACAGGGATGAACCTCGCTGGCAAAGGTGTCAGCTTGGAGGATGCTCCCCGTCCCCAGAGAAATCCCCGCGGTTTCCTTGCCCTGCTCTCCAGCCAAGGTGTCTGAATTAACACTCCCAAGGGCTGGGGAAGGGCAAATGGAAAAGCAGCACAGAAACAGGGAGATTTTTTCCTGTGTGGGGTTTGGACGGAGTCATGGTGAAAGGCGTTTATACTTCCTAAAATATTTGTTAGAACCCTGTTATTTGTTATTTCCTTCTATTTGTTTAACCAGATGAGGATCCACAGCCCACACTGGAAGGACTCCTGTTGATTCCCATGGCTCCTGGGCCCAGCTCTTGAACACTTGCTGGGAAGGAGAGGAAAAATGCCCTGTTTCCTCCAGAGTCCTCATCTGGGACTGCTCATCTTCCTCATCCACACCCCCTGGGCTGCAGGACCATCAGATTTATCTAAATGATTGAGACCTCCCCTAAGCACTCAAGGATTTTCAGGTCGTTATGGGATTTTGCCCTTTTATCCCTTCCTGATCTCAGCCTCCTGGATCTGAACCCAGAGACAGACAGGAAAGATTCTGCCCTGTCTTCCACCCCACGGCACACAGAAAAAAACCATCCCCATTCAGGGGATCTGTGGAGGAATCTTGGGGGATGTCTGCTCAATTTCCTCATTTTCTGGTGACACAAGGACCACGGTAAGACAACGCAGCAACACCTGCAAAGCCCTGGCCTGGTAATCCTCCCGTGGGTCCCTGGCAGGAATACCTGCACAAGGGAGACTCTGCAGGTGTTGGCTGAGATAAGCAGAGGATTTGAACTCCTGAGCTTGCACTGCCACTAAGGAGAGTGGGGGGGTTAAATGCAGCTGTCCTGAAGAGGACTCTTGTGCCTGAGGGGGTTTTTTCCAATTTCAGTGGGGGAATTCTGCAATTTCTGAAGGAGGAACACGGCTAAGTCATACACACAGACTCACACACACTCGGTTTGCTTTCCAAAACAAGCATCACTCATTCCTCAAATGCCAGCAGCTCTGTCCTGAGGAATCCTGCTCCCAAAGGCAAGCCGGAGATCAGAGCTGGGATGTGACCCAAAGAGCGACCACAACCCCCCGGGGAACAGCCCGAATTCCTCTGCAGCCAGCACACAAGTTCACTTCCACATGCCCGATTAGAGAGCAATTTCCTTCTTTCCTAAGAAGGGTGAGGTTTTTTCCAGGTTTCTGTGCATCTCTGCCCAGCTGCAGAGAGGCAAAGACCTTCCTGTCCGTGCTGGGAGGTGCTGTTTGCTGGGATCTGTGTCCCTGGAGGGAGGTGTCCCATGGAGGTGTCCCATGGAGGTGTTCATGGAGGTGTTTCAGACCCATTGCCAGAGCCATGAGGGATCCTCTCCCACCACGGGGCTCCCGTGAGGAAGATGAGTGAGGAAGATGAGCGAGGATGTGCTCTGCTAAAGCACAGGACCTGGCCTGGGTTCAGGAGAGCTACTCAAACACGTGCGGAGCCTTCTCCTTTCCTCAGCAGGGGTGTGTTTGTACCCAGGGCCCCCACGGCCGTGGGGAGTTCCCAGCAGGGGATCCAGGCACCCCTCTGGAGCTGGAGCCGTCCCAAGGGTGCCCCATCGCTGCTGTCCCCCAGCACCCCGCAGCCTGGAGCACACCCATCCACAGCACGCGGTGTTTTCCTTCTCCCAGGAATGTCCTGGAGCCCGCGGGGCTGCTCCTCTACTAAGTAACGAGGCTGATGCCAGTGCCAGAACAGATCTGACGGAGCTGGCTTTGGGAGGGAGCCGGGCTCGGAGCAGTCATGCGGGCACAGCTGCCACCAGCCCCATCCGGAGACAAAAGCACCGAGTTCCTGCTCCCCACCCCCGGCTGGGAAGGGAAGGGAAAAAGGAAGACGAGGCACCCGAGCAGGTTTGCAAAGTCCCGATTAAATACAGGCATTGAGCGCATTCCTCCGTGACAAGCTAAATTACACGTTGCAGCCCGAGAGGAACGAGCGCGTTCCCCGCTGACCCGGCGGAGCAGCCGCTTCCCGGCACACAGGGGATTCTTTCTCTTCCCCGCACCGAGGCACATTTCTTTTTTTCCCCCCTCTAGTCAAAGCTCTTCAAGCAGAAAGTTCAGCTCAGTTCCGTGAGGGGCTCCCCGCCCCCGCTCCCTCCGCAGGGAGCGCCCGGCAGCGTCCCCGCCATCCCCGCGGCGAAATGGAAATTTGGGAAAGAGGTGACTCAGCCGCTGGAGCTGGCACATCCCAGCCCCCGGCACAAACAAGGCTCAGCCGCAGCCTCCGGAGCCTTCCCCGGCCCGTGCCCCCCGAGCTGAGGGGCAGGGGGGTCTCGGTACCCCCCCCAGCACCCCTGGGACAGCGGGAGCTCTGCCCACAGCTCGGCGGGGACATCTCCCGGTGCCACCCCAGATGTTCTGTGTCACCTACGAGAGCTCCTTCCTCCCGTCCCAGCCATCCCAGCACTTCAGGAGCCGCTCCAGCAACACAACGCCAACACCTGGGAGCAGCTGGGGAAATCTCCATCGCTCCATGGGCCGGAGGACAATCCCTGGAATCACCTCGGGGGCCGCGTTCCCACCACCCAGCCCACAGCTGTTCCCAGCCTTTGGAAACCAAACACTTCTGGAAGAAAAGAAAACAGATCTAATCAGTTTTACCCTCTTTTTCCAGCGGGAAGTTTACACCATAACACAAGACAAGCTTGCAGGTGGACACGGGGAACGTTTCACAATTTGTTTAATGTGTTTATAGATATTTTTCTTATCCGGGATCTTGCAATTCTGCCAAATGCAGAGAACCACAAACACAGGTAGGCTGTGCTGACGGCCACACACGAGGCACGGCAGGCTCTGAGAGACAGGAACCCCCAAAGCTTTACAAACGTCACTGGGCCAGGGCTCCCAGCCTGGGGACAGAAGAGAAACAGCACAGAAAGAGCACAGAAAGAGCACAGAAAGAGCACAGAAAGAGCAGAGAAACAGCACAGAAACAGCACAGAAACAGCACAGAAAGAGAAGGGAAACAGCACAGAAACAGCACAGAAAGAGCAGAGAATCAGCACAGAAGCAGGGCCCACTCCAAGCTGCACCTCAGTGCTGGACTCAGGGCCCCAGGCCCACTTGTGACACACGAGGTCCCAGCAGAGATGGACAAGGTGAAGGTTTTGGGTTTGGGTCAGGGCTGGGGTCCCCTCCCTGTCCTGCCCCCCTGGCCCAGGGCTGCCCTTCCTGATGGCACCAGCTCCCCCCAGCCGGGCTCTGCCACCCCAGGCTGGTGTCAGACACAGCCCCTCGTGTGCCGCTGGTCACTTGTGCTGCCCTGCTGGCAGGAGCTGCCCCACGGAGCAGAGGAGGGCCCAAACGTGCTCTGTGCCTCAGTTTCCCTGGTTGCAGGAGCAGGGGCAGGGGGCACCGGCGGGTGCAGGGAGTGTGGAGAGCACAGGGGGGGGTTTGGAGCACCCCCGGGAGAGGCTGGGCAGGAGGGAGGGGGGGCTGCCAGCCCTGGCCCCACTCCTGGGTGGGAGGTGCTGGGGGAGGGCCCCGGGCAGGGGGAGCCGGGTGGGGACAGCGTGTGGGGCAGTGACACCGGGACACGGCGCTGCAGGGGACAGGGGGGAGCAGGACCAGCGTGGGGTCACTCCTGGGGCCGGGGAGAGCTCACTGCAGGAAACGCTGAAAGGAAAATCATCCTTTAGGCACCTCAAAGGATGCAAAGCCAGAGTCAAGAGTCTGGAAAGCAACTGGGGAGAAACGTCCCAGAAAGATCCAGGGCAGGGCTCACCTCAGGCACGGATTAGCTCTGTCACCTCTGGACACCACGGGGGACTGGCTCTTAGCAAACTCGACTCAAATAATATTTGCTTACATGGAACAAAACAACTTATGAGCCAGCATTATTAAGAGGAAAAGCTTAAATCTCAGCTGCAAAAAATTGAAATGTGACTGAGTATTGAAAAACATCCATCAAAACAACAGATGTTATTTAATACCTGTTCTTATTAAATACTTCCCCCTTTTTGAAATTTGCATTTAGCTAAAAGTTTGCAATTTTGAGGACCCTTACTGTAGTGATTGTAGCAGCCCAAAAGAATCTGGCAGGGGAGAGGGAAGAGAGCTGTGCACTGAGGATGTCTGGAGGTAATTCCTCAGGACAGCAGGACACGAGAGTGCCTAACTGAGCACAGAAATCCCTCCCTAGCTCAGAGCACCGGCCTTGCTTCGCTGAGCTGCAAAATCTGGGGAGAAATTACAAAAAAATAAACAGGGAACTACCACAGGAAGACATTTGATATTTAACAACCACAAGAATCCGTCCTAAGAACTTTTTGATAATGGGGAAAAAGCTGTGTCGTTTCTCACTGTGGACCTGGCTGTGTCTGCTCCTTTCAGAAGCAGATGTTAGAGCTTCCCTCTCTGTAACACATTAATTTCCACTCAAGCATGGTTGGGCAAGCCACACAAACAAAGCAGAAATAAAGAAAAGCAGTGCAGCATTTTTAAAGCCCTCTGCCCTCCCCACATTGGCCAGAATGTCAAAAGATGTTGGGTACATTGAGAGTTTCAATCTGGCTTCTCGAGCATGCACTCAGCACTTGGGAAACTCATTTTTTGCAGCTGGAAAAAAAAAATCCAAGCTGCTTTACCTAGAAAAGTCATTGGGAAGCCACCTCTGGGCTTGGGCTTAGGATGGGGTCCTGAAGGAGCTCTGCTGGAAAAGGGACACACTAATGGCCTGTGGAAGAGGCAAGAGTGATATAAACAGTTTCTGGTCATTTATTTCAATTGCTCGATTTATTCAGCATTAAGAACAATCACAGCCAGGAAAATGCATCAGCCTAAAGCTGAGGAACACATCCAGGCCTCACACCTTCAGCCCCCCTCTTCCTGAAGCTCTGCAGCCCCCAAGAGCAGCAGGAGGAGGGGATGGGAGCAAGGATCAGCTTTGTGAGGAGGTGGAAAACAAGGCTGGGACTAGATCAGGTTTGTGGGGAGCTCAAAAATAAACCTGGGACCAGATCAGCCTTGAGGGGGGCTCAAAAACAAACCTGGGATCAGATCAGCTTTGAGGGGGGCTCAAAAACAAACCTGGGATCAGATCAGCTTTGAGGGGGGCTCAAAAACAAACCTGGGACTAGATCAGCTTCGTGGGGAGCCTGGACACAAAACCAAGCCTGGGACCAGATCAGCTTTGTGGGGAGGTGGAAAACCAGCCTGGGACAGCGGCGGTGCCGGGGAGCAGCGGGCCGGGAGCCGGAGCTCCGGGCAGAGCGAGGCTCCGGCTCTGCCCAGCCCTGCAGGGGCTGCAGCCGCGGCCGGAGCGTTCCCAGCGCTGCTCGGGGCCGGTGCAGCCGAGCCGAGCCCCGGGCGCTCCCCGGCACAGCTGGAGCAGCGCTCCAGCCCCGGGCCTCGCTCGCATGCCCGGACCTGAGCGGGGCCCGGAGCTGCTGCCTTTGCCTTTCCCCGGAGCTGCTGCCTTTCCCCGGTGCCTGCTCCTTTCCCCGGTGCCTGCTCCTTTCCCCGGAGCTGTTTCCACACAGCCGCAGAGCCGGGAGAGCCCGCCGGGGGCTGGGGGCGTCTGGACGCGCAGGAGGGCGGGAGGTGCCCAACAAAATGAAAATCCCGTGGGTAAAATCCCGGGGATTTTGCTGCTCTCAGACCCCTGCGAGCAGCAGATTCCCAGCCAGTGGAAAGGGAATATCTCCTGCTCCAGCACAGCACCACTCGCCCACGGCACATCCCCAGAGCAGCCGGCTCGGGCTGCAGCTCGCCCGCTGCCATTCCCAAAGCCGCAGCCTCTCCTGTCCCTGCTGGGGCTCAGCTCTGGGGCCGGGCAGGAAAACCCCCGGGACCCCCGGCTCTGCCCCGGGCCGGGCACCGGGCACTGCCCGCGGGAGCCGCTCCCAGCTGGCCCCGGGCTGCTCCCACTCGGGGTGAGGTAAACTGGGACTGGCTCCTCCGAATGACTCCGCTGGTGCAAATGAGATCAGAATCTGGCACCGCTCGTCTTACTCAAAACAAGCCTAACTGGAACCAGATAAAACCAGTTCCAGTGCGGAGTGGCCACCAGGATGGTGATTTTTTTTTTAATTCCTGCAGGCAGCGAGGGGAGCTGCCGGGGGTGCCAACCAAACCACACTGGCTCTCTCCTGGCTGGGTCATTCATTACCAAACTTGCATAAAAACCCAGCGCAGCGGGGTTGCGCCTGCAGGATCAGGTTCCCAGCTGCTGGAGAAAGAAGGGGGAAGAGGGAAGGAGAAAAGAGCTTGTGGATGGAGCTGTGGATCTTTCAGGATCCTCCCTGCCATCTCCCTCTCCCTTTATACCCGTTCGGACCGTATCTTGGTCACAGCAGCAGAAATTCAGTGACCTGATGCGGTTTTGAAGAGGTTTTGCCCTCTTTTAGTCTCTGCTTTACACACACCAGCCTCCTCAGTTCTGACAGCATAAACCCAATGTCTGTGTTATTTACCCATGGCACTGATCAAAAGCAGAAAAACACCTGGAAGAGCAAGGCCAGAGGGGTTTGGAAATAATGGAACAGCTCAGGGCCCAGCCGGTAAAAGGGCTGACCTCACACTTGACATTCAGACAGCTTCTCCTAAAACTGCAGGACTGGGCCCACAAAGAAACCCCACTGTGAACAGCACTCTCTTCCCCCTCTGGACAGAGCCTGAGCTCCCTGTCAGAGAAGAGAAGGGTTTCAAACACATCTAGGGGTGACCCCAGCAAGGGCTCCATCCTGATGCCATTTCCAAAGCTCAGCCCCACAAGAGCTCCTGGCTGGAATGGGGGCAGCAGCCCAGCCCAGTCCAGCCCCACGATTGCCAGGATGGGTGCTGGGCTCTTCCCTTCCCACCCTCGGTGCTAATTTATGTCCAGGAAAGCCCTGGCCCCACGGCCCTCCCTCCCTAAACAGCACAAGAAACAAAGGTCTGGGGAGCAGCAAGCACAGCCCTGCCAGGGCTGACAGAGGACGCCACCCCTCGCTCCAGGACTCCCCAGAAGGACAATTTTATCGCTGTCCGGGTTTTTAGGAGTCTGATTTGAGCGGGTGTGGAGTTTCTCTGCCCTCAGCCGTGCTGGCCCCTGTTACTCTGCTCCTGGCTTTGTCACAGGGGATCTCCAGGCCCGGGCGACCACAGAGGAGGGTATTTTCCTCCAGCAGACTTCAGAACAAAAAGAGCAGGAGCAAGGCCCAAGGACGGAGCAGGAACCTGGCTCTGCCTGCCCCGTGGTCGGATATGGGACCTGGCAGAGGAACTGCTGAAGCTTTAATGGGAACAGCCGGAGTTTGGGCAGGAATCACTGCCCAGGAGTTTCCTCTGCTCCTCGGGCAGCTTTCCCATGGCTGCACCAGCTCCACCCGCCCTCGGCACCGCCGCAAGCAGAGCTGCTCCCACACGGGCAGGGCTTCGAGGCTCTTCCAAAAGGACCTGGGCTCAGGGCCCCATCCTGCACCTCCAGAGCTCCCAAAATTCCCCCCAGCTCAGCTGTTCTCCTCGCTCCAGAAAAGAAGGCCGGGCACGGGGCAGGCTCTGCTCGCTTGCCCTTTTTGTGAGACCGCAAACTCCCCGGGCTGGAATTCGGCACAGAGAGGTCACGCCGAGAGCCCGGATTCTTCTCAGGGCTGTTTGCAAACACTCGGGGTTTTTATACTGAAGGCAAATTCCATTTCCCATCCTGTGGTTTGCGAGCAGCCTTTTATGAGACGGGAGACTGCCTTCAAAAGGCACAAGTGCCCAATGGATGGAGCTGATTTGGGGCTGGTTTGGGCATTGCAAAGAAGGCGCCGAGTTCTCTGGCTAAAAATACAAGGGGAATTCTGTGTCTCTTCATCCTTCCCACTTGTTTCAGCAGGGTGCAGATTTTTCCAAAAAAAACAAACCCGCATGGAAAAGCTACAGTGTCCTAAATCCACAAATGCTTCACACAGGCTGGATTTTTAATTTGATGGGGTTAATCCTACATGTAAAAGTTAGATTGTGGAGTGGAGCAGAACTAGCTGGTGCCCTCGTAAGAGAAATGTTAGTAAGCAATAAGAGATTGTCCAGATCAACTTTAATGCAGCCTGAAAGCAAACTAAAGCATTTTCTGGTCCCAAAACACCTACCAGAGAAAAAGAGAAATCCCTGCTGATCTTAAAACGCACAGACTGTTGTATAGAACAAATAAAAATTGCTGCAAATCCCGAGACAAACTCAAATGCTACGGTGGAGTTCGAAAAACACGTAGGAATATATTGGATATAAGCTTTACAGTAAGTGCCTAAATTATTTCCATGAAACAAGGATGTAAATTAATCCCCGGGATGAACTTTCCAAGGAACAAAAGTTTACTGCCTCGCCATCGGGAAAACTTCTTTCTTTTACGATCGCTGCACACCCCGCGTCCGCGGGCGGTGTGGCTGATCGGTCCTGAGCGCTCCCGTTCTTCCCTCGGCACTTTTGTTTCAAACCCCGGCAGGGATGGGAAGGAGGGAAGGAGGGAAGGAGGGAAGGAGGGAAGGAGGGAAGGAGGGAAGGAGGGAAGGAGGGAGGAAAGGACTCTGTACCACAGATGTGCGACCGGCACAGCGCGGCTCCGCGGCTCCCAGGCTTTTATTCTACCGGAGCTAAAGCGGCGGTGGGAACAGTTTAAGGATCGCAGAGCAGATTCCCCCCGAGTCTGCCTCATCTGCGAGGGATTTCTGCCCGTGGCACATCCTCACCCTCCCGGCCATCCATCCCCGGCGGCGGGGGAAGAAGAGAAGCGAGAGCAAAAGAGACGGGAAATGTGGTGCGGGGAAAGAGCGGCAGGTTGGGGGCACACAAAGCCGGGCTACTCACCAGCCAGGCGACGGCGGGCGCATCCCATGGGGTCCGGGGCCCGGCGGTGCCCGGCGGCTGCCGCATCCCCAGCGCGGCCGCCTCCTCCCCCCGGTGCCGGCTCCGGGCGGTGCCGCCGGCCCCGCTCGCGATTGCACAATCGGGGAGGGCAGGGAGAGGAGGGGAAAGCGGCGAGGGAGGGACGGCCCGCGGGAGGAGGGAGCGGCGGCAGCAGCGCCCGCCCGCCCCGCCGGGCGCACCGAGAGCCCCCGCGGCCGCCCGGAGCCCCCGGAACGCGGGCACGGAGCGCACCCACCGAGCCGGGCCCTGGGACCCCAGAGAGTGCTCGAGATAACGGGGAGAGCCCGCTGCGAGCGCCCGGGCACAGAACGAGGGGGTTCGGCCGGGAGAGCCCGGGGAATGTCCCAGCACTTGCTCCTGCAGTGGGGTAAACACTCCGGGCTGGGCTCACTGAACGCCAACAGCTCTCACTGAAACATAATTCGTGACAGAGAGACCGTGGGGCACAGTCCTGGCTGCAGAAAAGACTTTGGGAAAGTTCTCCGGCACTAGGGATGACGGTCTTTTTCTTTTTCTTTCTCTTTTGCTTTTCCTTTCTTTTCCCTTCCTCTTTTCTTTCCCTCTTTCCCTTTCCCATTAAAAACGATCCGGGGAACCCCACCCCAAGCCCCACTCAGGCTCTTTCAGAGAGGATAATTGCTGCAGACCGAAGGGCTCTGTCTCTGTTAAGGCACAATTAATCTGAAGAGGCCCCGCATTAAACACCACCCAAACCCACAGATACCTGCCAGGCTTGGCTGGGGTTTGCTGGCTGCTGTTGGTGGGAGGATTTGCATGGGGATCAGAGGAGCAGGAAGGGGAGATGGCAAAGAAGCAGCAGCTGTGCCGGGGGAAGGGCTGGTGGTGCCCTGGCAGAGCCCTGGGGACAGGCTCTGGGGCTGGCTGCTTGCAGGAGGAGGCTGCAGGCTGCCAGTGAAGGAATGGTTTCCTGCTGCCCGCTTCCTTCCAGCTCCGGGATCACAGGATTTGTAAAAAGGGTGGCAAAAAGCTGCTTCCAGCATCACTTTCTTACCCTGTTAAATGCAACCTAGCCAGCCCTGAGCTGCACTGCTCAAGTCCACAAGGGCCAACAGGAGGAGCAGCCTCTAGCCATGACCACACAGCCCAAGAGGAGCCCAAAATCTGATTTCCCAGATTTTCACCCATTGCTGGACCCAGACCTTTGACCAATGCTCGACCTGGCCAACAGGACCAGCAGGAAACTCCTGCCCAGGAGACTACTTTATTCTTAATAATACCAATGAAAGAAGAGACTTTGAAGCAAGTTCTCACAAGGAAAAATAAGATGTAGGTGCAAGCAGCCACACAGCAACAGACCATGGGCATTACAGTGAAATCCAGCCGAGTGTTTGGGTCCAGGTTCAGTATTTGGATGGGATTTGTGGGATCCTCAGCACTGGGGTGGGATTGCCCTGCAAGGGGCTGTGAGCCAGCGTGGAGTTCATTCACTGCCTCCTTCTATTCATGCCTGTTCCAGTCCTGTAAACAGCATGAAAGGGAAGCAGCGATCTGTGGATCTGGGGGTGGGGAGGCAGGAGGAGCCGGGCTCGGGTTTTGTGGTGTTGGGAGGAACAGGCAGAGGTGCTGCAGGACAGAGCGGCTTGGCCGGGGGATGAAAGGAGCTGCTGAAAGGCTGTCAGAGCCCTGGGCCAAGACTTTTCCCCTTCTCCTTGGCAATGTGGTATCACAGCCAGAACAAGGAGCCATGACCTGATGCCTGCAGATGTCATCTGGACAGACTCAGGCACGGAGCAGAGGGAGGGAGAGCAGGGAAAGGAGCCCAGCTCACGGCCAGCCCCTCTGCCCTGCCCTCAGCAGCAGCTTTAGGCTCTTGCTCCTCACATCACTCCGTCCTTTAGCAGCTCCCACCCCCCAGGCTCAGGGGAGTTTGCTGCCCGCCCCTGAGCAGGGGGCAAAGCTCAGCGATGCTCTCCCACAGTGTGGAGTGTGACAATTCCCCACTCTCACCTCGCCAGCAGCCCATTCCATCCTGCTTTTCCATCAGCTAACACACAGCCTTGCCCAAATCATCCACACCCCCCATGCCTTCCCCCTGAGCCCTTTCCCTGCTGCTGGAGCTCCGAGGCTTTGGGACACAGCAGAATCCAGGCTCGCCCGCTGTTGTGCTCTGGGCTGCTGCAAACGCCCGCAGTGCCAGGGGCTCCCCGCTTGTCAGGACAGGACCTGGCACACCGTGGGTGTGAGAGGGAAAAGGGTGGATTTGTAAGTGAAAAATGAAACTGTTCCTTTGATTTGTGTCAGCGCAGAGTCCAAGGCTCCCCGCCTGCCCTTAGTGGGGGAAAGGTGGGTGGGAAATGAGTGGGGAGTGTGTGAGTCCATGAGGGGCTGCAGGGAGCACAGCCCTGCACATATCCCACAGCTGGGCTGAGCTCCATCTCTTCCCCTGCTGCTCTGTTCACTCTCCCTGAGACAAACCACAGTGTCCAAGGAAGAGCTCTCGGGGTAAATCCCCTGGCATGACCCGTGAGGGACTCGGTGTCCTGATGTCTGGGTCTGCCAAGGACCACCCTG